>NW_025534181.1:75000-255685 GCF_020615455.1 Coregonus clupeaformis | reverse complement strand
ACAGTGAGGGAAAAAAGTATTTGATCCCCTGCTGATTTTGTAAGTTTGCCCACTGACAAAGAAATTATCAGTCTATAATTTTTATGGTAGGTTTATTTGAACAGTGAGAGACAGAATAACAACAACAAAATCCAGAAAAACGCATGTAAAAAATTTTATAAATTGATTTGATTTTAATGAGGGAAATAAGTATTTGACCCCCTCTTAATCAGAAAGATTTCTGGCTCCCAGGTGTCTTTTATACAGGTAACAAGTTGAGATTAGGAGCACACTCTTAAAGGGAGTGCTCCTAATCTCAGTTTGTTACCTGTTTAAAAGACACTTGTCCACAGAAGCAAGCAATCAATCAAATTCCAAACTATTCACCATGGCCAAGACCAAAGAGCTCTCCATGGATGTCAGGGACAAGATTGTAGACCTACACAAGGCTGGAATGGGCTACAAGACCATCGCCAAGCAGCTTGGTGAGAAGGTGACAACAGTTGGTGCGATTATTCGCAAATGGAAGAAACACAAAAGAACTGTCAATCTCCCTCGGCCTGGGGCTCCATGCAAGATCTCACCTCGTGGAGTTGCAATGATCATGAGAACGGTGAGGAATCAGCCCAGAACTACACGGGAGGATCTTGTCAATGATCTCAAGGCAGCTGGGACCATAGTCACCAAGAAAACAATTGGTAACACACTACGCTGTGAAGGACTGAAATCCTGCAGCGCCCGCAAGGTCCCCCTGCTCAAGAAAGCACATATACAGGCCCGTCTGAAGTTTGCCAATGAACATCTGAATGATTCAGAGGAGAATCATTCATACCCCAACCAGAAGCCATGGATTACAGGAAACATCCGCACTGAGCTAAAGGGTAGAGCTGCCGCTTTCAAGGAACGGGACTCTAACCCGGACGCTTATAAGAAATCCCGCTATGACCTCCGACGAACCATCAAACAGGAAAAGAGTCAATACAGGTCTAAGATTGAATCATACTACACTGGCTCTGACGCTCGTCGGATGTGGCAGGGCTTGAAAACTATTACAGACTACAAAGGGAAGCACAGCCGCGAGCTGCCCAGTGACACAAGCCTACCAGACGAGGCTAAACCACTTCTATGCTCGCTCGAGGCAAGCAACACTGAAGCATGCATGAGAGCACCAGCTGTTCCGGATGACTATGTGATCACGCTCTCCGTAGCCGATGTGAGTAAGACTTTTAAGCAGGTCAACATTCACAAGGCCGCAGGGCCAGACGGATTACCAGGACGTGTACTCCGAGCATGTGCTGACCAACTGGCAAGTGTCTTCACTGACATTTTCAACATGTCCCTGACTGAGTCTGTAATACCAACATGTTTCAAGCAGACCACCATAGTCCCCGTGCCCAAGAACTCTAAGATAACCTGCCTAAATGACTACCGACCCGTAGCACTGACGTCTGTAGCCATGAAGTGCTTTGAAAGACTGGTCATGGCTCACATCAACAGCATAATCCCAGAAACCCTAGACCCACTCCAATTTGCATACCGCCCCAACAGATCCACAGATGATGCAATCTCTATCGCACTCCACACTGCCCTTTCCCACCTGGACAAGAGGAACACCTACGTGAGAATGCTATTCATTGACTACAGCTCAGCATTCAACACCATAGTGCCCTCTAAACTCATCACTAAGCTAAGGATCCTGGGACTAAACACCTCCCCTCTGCAACTGGATCCTGGACTTCCTGACGGGCCACCCCCAGGTGGTAAGGGTAGGTAACAACACATCTGCCACACTGATCCTCAACACGGGGGCCCCCTCAGGGGTGCGTGCTCAGTCCCCCTCCCTGTACTCTCTGTTCACCCATGACTGCATGGCCAGGCACGACTCCAACACCATCATTAAGTTTGCCGACGACACAACAGTGGTAGGCCTGATCACCGACAACGATGAGACAGCCTATAGGGAGGAGGTCAGAGATCTGGCCGTGTGGTGCCAGGACAACAACCTCTCCCTCAACGTGACCAAGACAAAGGAGATGATTGTGGACTACAGGAAAAAAAAGAGGACTGAGCACGCCCCCATTCTCATCGACGGGGCTGTAGTGGAACAGGTTGAGAGCTTCAAGTTCCTTGGTGTCCACATCACCAACGAACTATCATGGTCCAAACACACCAATCAGCCACCCTAGTCATAGACTGTTCTCTCTGCTACCGCACGGCAAGCGGTACCGGAGTGCCAAGACTAGGTCCAAAAGACTTCTCAACAGCTTCTACCCCCAAGCCATAAGACTCCTGAACAGCTAATCATGGCTACCCGGACTATTTGCACTGCCCCCCCACCCCATCCTTTTTACGCTGCTGCTACTCTGTTAAGTATTTATGCATAGTCACTTTAACTCTACCCACATGTACATATTACCTCAACTACCTCAACTAGCCGGTGCCCCCGCACATTGACTCTGCAACGGTACCCCCCTGTATATATAGCCTCCCTACTGTCACTTTATTTTACTTCTGCTCTTTTTTTCTCAACACTTTTTTTGTTGTTGTTTTATTCTTACTTTTTTTGTTTAAAATAAATGCACTGTTGGTTAAGGGCTGTAAGTAAGCATTTCACTGTAATGTCTGCACCTGTTGTATTCGGCGCATGTGACCAATAAAATTTGATTTGATTTGATTTGAACTGGGTGAAAGTGTTGTGGTCAGATGAGACCAAAATGGAGTTCTTTGGCATCAACTCAACTCGCCGTGTTTGGAGGAGGAGGAATGCTGCCTATGACCCCAAGAACACCATCCCCACCGTCAAACATGGAGGTGGAAACATTATGCTTTGGGGGTGTTTTTCTGCTATGGGGATAGGACAACTTCACCGCATCAAAGGGACAATGGACGGGGCCATGTACCGTCAAATCTTGGGTGAGAACCTCCTTCCCTTAGCCAGGCCATTGAAAATGGGTCGTGGATGGGTATTCCAGCATGACAATGACCCAAAACACACGGCCAAGGCAACAAAGGAGTGGCTCAAGAAGAAACACATTAAGGTCCTGGAGTGGCCTAGCCAGTCTCCAGACCTTAATCCCATAGAAAATATGTGGAGGGAGCTGAAGGTTCGAGTTGCCAAACGTCAGCCTCGAAACCTTAATGACTTGGAGAAGATCTGCAAAGAGGAGTGGGACAAAATCCCTCCTGAGATGTGTGCAAACCTGGTGGCCAACTACAAGAAACGTCTGACCTCTGTGATTGCCAACAAGGGTTTTGCCACCAAGTACTAAGTCATGTTTTGCAGAGGGGTCAAATACTTATTTCCCTCATTAAAATGCAAATCAATTTATAACATTTTTGACATGCGTTTTTCTGGATTTCTTTGTTGTTATTCTGTCTCTCACTGTTCAAATAAACCTACCATTAAAATGATAGACTGATCATGTCTTTGTCAGTGGGCAAACGTACAAAATCAGCAGGGTATCAAATACATTTTTCCCTCACTGTATAAGAACATAACTCCAGGGGACAGGAAGGAATATCTAGGAATGTATTCAAAACAGCAACTTAATCAGAAAGTCTGTCAGCTGTATTGTCACATAACTAACACGTCATTATAGTTACATTTAAGTAATACGTTGCATAGGTGCAACGGTTAAATGTCACTACTTTGATATATTTTAATGAGACCATGTTGACCGTCGTACCGTACTCCTTGACGATATACTGCGCAGAGGTCTTGACGCCAGCCTGGTCAGTGACGGTCACGATGTACACCCCGCTGTCCGCCACGCCAAAGCCCTCCAGCTTCAGTATTGCCCCCTGCTGCTCCACACTCAGACGCCCGTCCAAGCGTCTTTCTTGACCGGGGAATGTAATCAACGTCACCTTCCCAGGATTCCCTGGAGGTTTTGCGTTTTCTGGCTCCCGCTCCCAGGTTATCATAGAGATATTTTCTTTGGGACCGCGGTCGATCTGGACCTGGAGAACTAGACGTCCGGCTGGGAGTACATTGACCGGCTGCAGGGTCTGGAAGTGGACCGACACGCACTGGTACCTACAAGACACTGGGGACAGAAACATGATCATACGTTTTTATTGTATTGTGGTGATTGGAAATCAATACCTTACTAACACCTGGTGGAGACTAATGGAGAGAGAAATTGGAGGAAGGGTTCATTGTAATGGCAGGAGTGGAATTAATGGTGTAGTGTATTAAGATTATGACTTTGTTAATGTTTTCAAGTGGAACCTGAGGGGATGTTTATTTAGGTTCAAAGAGAGCCGTTTTTAGGGTGACGCCCCAGGGAAGACAGGGGATTGGACAGTAGAGGGAGCCACCCATATTTTGGGGAAGATTATATATACTGGGTTTAAACGAAGAAGAGGTTAGAGCAGACATTACAATTTGGGAACGACTGCTCTCCGGGTGATCTGGACACCTGTACACTTATGCTGAAATCTTGTGATATGAATAAAACTTGTGATCAAAGTTCAGTATAAGCGGACTCCTTTGTTACAGCAATAACTAGCGACATTTTGACTCGACACGACAATGGTAATTTCAATGAGCCTGTCCTCCGATTTAAAATGACACCAGCCTCCACTGCTAACCACTGATATCATTGGATTCTATGCTTTTTATGACTTAGCTCATGACTTCTTACATTTATATTTAGTGTGAAGTGAACAGGACTTTCATCAGGTAATGTCAACAAGTGACTGATAACACTTGACAGTTCTGCCTGGTGTGATGTTTGTCAAGCTTCGTTGTTACATCACTAACCCTCTGTGGAAACCTCCATCTAACACAAAAGGGAAGTTTACATCTCCTAAAGGAGAAAATATCATTTCCTCAGAAGACGCAGATTGAAACACACCCTATTGTCGCAATCACCTCAGATGACCAGAGCTGCACGCTTCTTGGCTCGGTCTAGACATATACAATAGTACTGTATTCTTTGGCTTTGACTTTGTCCTCATGAGGACCTAAAATAACTGAAACCGTGTTCTTTCAAAAGTGCTGATGCAAGCAACTGCGACATAATTATTACAGATGTTGAGTGTGCACTGAAGACAGTTTATCACACACAAACTGAAAAACTTGAGAATCTATTTTGATGTAATCTCGACATCCAGAACCAAATGTTAAGGCTGTCACGTGAGACTACTGATAATGTGTCAGTTCAAAACTAATATGGTAAATACAACATACACAAATGGCCAAATAGAGCAGTCAACTACACTGCGCCTTGTTGCACCAATACACTTAGATACAGTAGTGTGGCATTTTTACATAATGTATCATGTTGCACAGAAGCACTTACACAAGAGCAGCAGTAGCAAAGAGAGGCTCCAGGAGAGACAGTGTTGCAGCCTCATGGCACCTGTGTGTGAGTCTGTGAGACCGAGAGAGAGAGAGAGAGAGCATTTGTCTTGGATGGTTCCCATGACCTCTCTGATAATAGACTAATAGAGACCCAGTTTTCCAACGAAGAGGTCATTGTTTCATTTACTTTCAAAGTCTGACATAGTAGTTTGCGTTAAGTAACCGGTCTATATTTATGCATAGAGAATGACTTGCACTTGAGCAAACTCAGCAGCAGTTTGAAATTCACTTACCTTATCAGCTGTACAATGGATTAGGAGTCAGAGATTATGAGTCCGGAAGTGGCAGGAGTGCATTCATTCAAAAGGAACCCGTTTCCAGGGGTAGGGCACGGCCCGCCAGGCAGCTTGGATGCAGTTTTACAATATATAAACACCTGTCATGTCGTCAATAAAATCCTTTAGCAAATAGAATAGAAAAATGTCAACCCTCAGAAACAAGAAGTTGCTCTGATAGATTGCAGTCTGGTGCAGGACTTTGTACTCACAGCCCGTCCCTATGTGAGGTCCAGCCAGTTAGTTAGGCGTCACCTTGTTTTCAAGTGGTGCAATTTCCCCTTTCCTGTACAGTAAATGCCACTACTCAGCTGTGTTTAAACAAGTGGATTCTATTGTATTCTCTTGTAAAATGATCACACTGATTATCACTCCTCCCCAATCATCTATTTGTGTCCATGTACCCTTTCAAATGACAATGCAACAAATCATATTGTCCAGACACATACTTTCACACCAAGGTTTGGACACAATGAGCAAATAGAAAAGTAAATGAAATTAGAATAGCATTCTCTCAAGGGAAAGTTAACAATGTTGTAATGCTGTGTTCAAAAATGGGCTTTGTAGTTTTTTATTTTGTATTTTTTTTAGTTGAAACTGGACACATCAGATACTCTTCATTATTATTCTGGTTATGATGGGTTTTGCTACAACAATATCAAGCTATTCCTTAAAGATGCATTCCAGCTATTTTGGAACTTTTCCTGTTGAGAAACAATATCCCACGTATAAATACAGTAATGTTCACACACTTATGGGTAAAAAAAAGATGTATTGAGAAAAACTGTTTTTTTTAGACACAAGTCCAAAACGTAATGGAGTAGGCCATTCAAGGAGTTGGTCTGATGGTGCCCTCTGATGTCATCAGCCTCTCCCCTTGCTTGCAGAAACAATAGAGGAGCAATAGAGAACAAAAGAGGAAAGGCCCACGCCCCACTTGTGCTATGTCATGACATACCTGGAACACCTATTGAGATGTGCATTTTGTTAAGTAAATCAGAAGTTAAATGAGGTGAAAAGGAGACTGGAGTGTGACTTTAATTTGGTTTAAAAAAAATTCTGTCTACTTTTGCAAAAACAATAAACAATACAGTACAGTATTTTCAATTCACATTCTCTGTGAATGACATTGACCATCCATAAACGATATTATGAATAGAGGCAGTTATAAAACAAGCCAGTGGATGGAGATAACTCATCAAATAGGAGGTGCTTGTCCTCACTTCACCTGACAGCAGAGATTATGCAGAGAATCAATCACTCATCCAGACTGGTGTGTTTCTATGTCTCTTCACTGTCTCCTATGGAAGTATAGCAAAGTGGACGCTTACAAAGATTTCCTTGCAGGTTATAAAATAGGTTAAATGCACACATGCACTGTAACAATAATGTGCATTTATTCCATTTGCTTTATAGCATACAGTGCATTTGGAAAGTATTCAGACCACTTGACTTTTTCCACATTTTGTTACAGCCGTATTCTAAAATGGATTAAATAAATAGAAATTCTCATCAATCTACACACAATACCGCATAATGTCAATGTGAAAACAGGTTGTTAGAATTAGAAAAAGAGAAACACCTTATTTACATAAGTATTCAGGTGCATCCTGTTTCCATTGATCATCCTTAAGATGTTTCTACAACTTGATTGGAGTCCACCTGTCGTAAATGCAATTGATTGGACATGATTTGGAAAGGCACAAACCCGTCTATATAAGGTACCACAGTTGACAGCGCATGTCAGAGCAAAAACCAAGCACTGAGGTCGAAGGAATTATCCGTAGAGCTCCGATACAGGATTTTGTCGAGGCACAGATCTTGGGAAGGGTACCAAAAAATGTCTGCAGCATTGAAGGTCCCCAAGAACACAGTGGCCTCCATCATTCTTAAATGGAAGAATTTTGGAACCATTTACATTTAAATCATTTAGCAGACGCTCTTATCCAGAGCGACTTACAAATTGGTGCATTCACCTTATGATAGCCAGTGGGACAACCACTTTACAATATATATATATATATATATATATATATATATATATTTTACTTTGGGGTGGGGTAAGGGGGGGTAGAAGGATTACTTTATCCTATCCCAGGTATTCCTTAAAGAGGTGGGGTTTCAAGAGTCTCCGGAAGGTGGTGAGTGACTCCGCTGTCCTGGCGTCGTGAGGGAGCTTGTTCCACCATTGGGGTGCCAGAGCAGCGATAATTTTTGACTGGGCTGAGCGGGAACTGTGCTTCCGCAGAGGTAGGGGGGCCAGCAAGCCAGAGGTGGATGAACGCAATGCCCTCGTTTGGGTGTAGGGACTGATCAGAGCCTGAAGGTACGGAGGTGCCGTTCCCCTCACAGCTCCGTAGGCAAGCACCATGGTCTTGTAGCAGATGCGAGCTTCAAGCCAGTGGAGTGTGCGGAGGAGCAGGGTGATGTGAGAGAACTTGGGAAGGTTGAACACCAGACGGGCAGCAGTGTTCTGGATGACTTGTAGGGGTTTAATGGCACAGGCAGGGAGCCCAGCCAACAGCGAGTTGCAGTAGTCCAGACGGGAGATGACAAGTGCCTGGATTAAGACCTGTGCCGCTTCTTGTGTAAGGCAGGGTCGTACTCTGCGAATGTTGTAGAGCATGAACCTACAGGATCGGTCACCGCCTTGATGTTAGCGGAGAACGACAGGGTGTTGTCCAGGGTCACGCCAAGGCTCTTTGCACTCTGGGAGGAGGACACAACGGAGTTGTCAACCGTGATGGCGAGATCATGGAACGGGCAGTCCTTCCCCGGGAGGAAGAGCAGCTCCGTCTTGCCGAGGTTCAGCTTGAGGTGGTGATCCGTCATCCACACTGATATGTCTGCCAGACATGCAGAGATGCGATTCGCCACCTGGTTATCAGAAGGGGGAAAGGAGAAG
Organism: Coregonus clupeaformis; assembly: GCF_020615455.1. Lineage (NCBI taxonomy): Eukaryota > Metazoa > Chordata > Actinopteri > Salmoniformes > Salmonidae > Coregonus > Coregonus clupeaformis. The sequence goes on along the minus strand of NW_025534181.1, from coordinate 247,158 downwards.
ATTAATTGTGTGTCGTCTGCGTAGCAATGATAGGAGAGGCCATGTGAGGATATGACAGAGCCGAGTGACTTGGTGTATAGCGAGAATAGGAGAGGGCCTAGAACTGAGCCCTGGGGGACACCAGTGGTGAGAGCACGTGGTGCAGAGACGGATTCTCGCCACGCCACCTGGTAGGAGCGACCTGTCAGGTAGGACACAAGCCAAGAGTGAGCCACGCCGGAGATGCCCAACTCGGAGAGGGTGGAGAGGAGGATCTGATGGTTCACAGTATCAAAGGCAGTAGATAGGTCTAGAAGGACGAGAGCAGAGGAGAGAGAGTTAGCTTTAGCAGTGCGGAGAGCCTCCGTGACACAGAGAAGAGCAGTCTCAGTTGAATGACCAGTCTTGAAACCTGACTGGTTTGCATCAAGAAGGTCATTCTGAGAGAGATAGCAAGAGAGTTGGCTAAAGACGGCACGCTCAAGAGTTTTGGAGAGAAAAGAAAGAAGGGATACTGGTCTGTAGTTGTTGACATCGGAGGGATCGAGTGTAGTTTTTTTGAGAAGGGGTGCAACTCTCGCTCTCTTGAAGACGGAAGGGACATAGCCAGGGCCTCTAACCTTCCTAGGGTTAGAGGCAGATGCTTGGAATTTAGAGTGGTAGAATGTGGCCTTAGCAGCAGAAACAGATGAAGAAAATGTAGAGAGGAGGGAGTGAAAAGATGCCAGGTCCGCAGGGAGTCTAGTTTTCCTCCATTTCCGCTTGGCTGCCCGGAGCCCTGTTCTGTGAGCTCGCAATGAGTCATCAAGCCACGGACCTGGAGGGGAGGACCGAGCCGGCCGGGAGGATAGGGGACATAGAGAGTCAAAGGATGCAGAAAGGGAGGAGAGGAGTGTTGAGGAGGCAGAATCAGGAGATTGGAGGGAGAAGGATTGAGCAGAGGGAAGAGATGATAGGATGGAAGAGGAGAGAGTAGCGGGAGAGAGAGCGAAGGTTGCGACGGCGCATTACCATCTGAGTAGGGGCAGAGTGAGTAGTGTTGGAGGAGAGCGAGAGAGAAAAGGATACAAAGTAGTGGTCGGAGACATGGAGGGGAGTTGCAGTGAGATTAGTAGAAGAACAGCATCTAGTAAAGATGAGGTCAAGCGTATTGCCTGCCTTGTGAGTAGGGGGGGACGGTGAGAGGGTGAGGTCAAAAGAGGAGAGGAGTGGAAAGAAGGAGGCAGAGAGAAATGAGTCAAAGGTAGACGTAGGGAGGTTGAAGTCCCCCAGAACTGTGAGGGGTGAGCCATCCTCAGGAAAGGAACTTATCAAGGCGTCAAGCTCATTGATGAACTCTCCAAGGGAACCTGGAGGGCGATAAATGACAAGGATATTAAGCTTAAATGGGCTAGTGACTGTGACAGCAAGGAATTCAAATGAGGAGATAGACAGATGGGTCAGGGGAAAAATAGAGAATGTCCACTTGGGAGAGATGAGGATTCCTGTGCCACCACCCCGCTGACCAGATGCTCTCGGGGTATGCGAGAACACATGGTCAGACGAGGAGAGAGCAGTAGGAGTAGCAGTGTTTTCAGTGGTAATCCATGTTTCCGTCAGCGCCAAGAAGTCGAGGGACTGGAGGGTAGCATAGGCTGAGATGAACTCTGCCTTGTTGGCAGCAGAACGGCAGTTCCAGAGGCTGCCTGCGACCTGGAACTCCACGTGGGTGGTGCTTGCAGGGACCACCAGGTTAGAGAGACAGCAGCCACTCTGTGTGAGGCGTTTGTATAGCCTGTGCGGATAGTCTACCACTCCAGTATTTACATTCATCTCACTAGCCTGGTCCCAGACTTGTTTGTGGCATGATAATGACCATGGGAGTTGTCAATGACCATAGTAGGAGTTGACAATTACCATAGGAGTTGTCATGACCATAAGAGTTGTCAATGACCAAAGGAGTTGGCAAGACACCACAAACAGATCTAGGACCAGTCTATAATCTCCCTGCTTCTCTTCTCTCCCCACCCTAGATGCAGTGGATGGCGTGACTATGTTTGTGCCGTCAGTGGCTCTGGAGGGGGGCAATGTGTCTTTGCGCTGGACCTGGACCAAGGGGAGGGGGGCAATGTGTCTTTGCGCTGGACCTGGACCAAGGGGACAGAGACCAGTGTGCTGTGGGGTAAAGGGGGCTCTGCTCTCACCTCAAACTCCAGGGTAACTATCAAAGGGGGCGACCTGGTGATCAACCCGGCCACGAGGGAAGACGCTGGGGTCGACACCTGCACCGCCGCTAACCTCGTGAGCGCTCAGACCGCCTCGAAGACCCTCACAGTTTACTGTGAGTCATTGCATGCCCAGCTGCTAATGCTAATGCTAATAACATAAGCTAATTAGACTCCCACACAGTCTCACCAGTGAGCGGGCCGGATTACCGATTTATAGGTCACCCACTGGGGAGCCAGGCCCAGCCAATCAGAATGAGTTTTTCCCCACAAAATATCTTCACTACAGACAGAAATACTCCTCAGTTTCATCAGCTGTCTGGGGGCTGGTCCCAGACAATCCCACAGGTGAAGAAGCTGGATGTGGAGGTCCTGTGCTGGCGTGGTTACACGTGGTCTTCGGTTGTGAAGCCTGTTGGACATACTGCCAAATTCTCTAAAACGACGTTGGAGGCAGCTTATGATAGAGAAATGAACATTAAATTCTCTGGCACAATTCTCTGGCAACAGCTCTGGTGGACATTCCTGCACTCAGCATGCCCAAACTTGTTCCCTCAAAACTTGAGACGTCTGTGGAATTGTGTTGTGTGACAAAACTGCACATTCTAGAGTGGCCTTTTATTGTCCCCAGCAAAAAGTGCACCTGTGTAATGATCATGCTGTTTAATCAGATTTAATCAGGTGGATGGATTATCTTGGCAAATGAGAAATGTCCACTAACAGGGATGTAAAGAAATGTGTGCAATTTTTTTTAGAGAAATACATTTTTTTTTGTTTCAGCTAATGAAACATCGGACCAACATTTTACATGTTGCATTTTTATTTTTGTTCAGTATAAAAGTACCCCAATGCCCCAGGGCAGTGATTGGGGACATTGCCCTCTGTAGGGTGCCGTCTTTCAGATGGGATGTTAAACGGGTGTCCTGACTCTCTGTGGTCACTAAAGATCCCATGGCACTTAACGTCAGAGTAGGGTTGTTAACCCCCGGTCAACTTACCTGGTAAAATAGGGGGGAAAAAACTTTTAGAATAGCATGAGGTTATAATATAATAATAATATAATATACCATTTAGCAGACGCTTTTATCCAAAGCGACTTACAGTCATGTGCGCATACATTTTTACGTATGGGTGGTCCCGGGGATCGAACCCACTACCCTGGCGTTACAAGCGCCATGCTCTACCAATTGAGCTACAGAGGACCACCTTATCTATAAGACTGCACAATTTTCACTATGCCCCATGGCAAAATGTGTAGAAGCTCAGGGAAAACTGTGGCCCCAGATGTGGTGGGTCCGGCTCTGACTGTGAGTCACTATCTAGTGTCCAGGGTTGTGTTAATTAAGACACACACACAAAAAAAAGATGGTGTGTCTTATTTGAGAAGTCAGGGTAGTGTTCCATGTTTTAGTCTGTTTTCTTTTGTTTGGTGCCTAATGCACACGACCCAGCAGCTAAAACGCTAATGCTAATACTATGAGCTAGTTGTTATACTAGCTTTTTATTTATTTTATTTCACCTTTATTTAACCAGGTAAACCAGTTGAGAACAAGTTCTCATTTACAACTGCGACCTGGCCAAGATAAAGCATAGCAGTGCGATAAAAACAACAACACAGAGTTACATATGGGGTAAAACAAAACAAAAATCAAAAAAATACAACAGAAATACAATTAATATACAGTGTGCAAATTTAGCAAGTTATGGAGGTAAGGCAATAAAATAGGCTATAGTGCAAAATAATTACAATTTAGTATTAACACTGGAATGATGTGCAAGAGATGATGTGCAAATAGAGATACTGGGGGTACAGATGAGCAAAATAAATAACAATATAGGGATGAGGTAGTTGGGCGGGCTAATTTCAGATGGGCTGTGTACAGGTGCAGTGATCGGTAAGGTGCTCTGACAACTGATGCCTAAAGTTAGTGAGGGAGATAAGCGTCTCCAGCTTCAGAGATTTTTGCAGTTTGTTCCAGTCATTGGCAGCAGAGAACTGGAAGGAATTGCGGCCAAAGGAGGTGTTGGCTTTGGGGATGACCAGTGAGATATACCCGCTGGGCTGAAAGACTTCTGACGGTGGGTGTTGCTATGGTGACCAATGAGCTAAGATAAGGCGGGGATTTGCCTAGCAGTGATTTATAGATGGCCTGGAGCCAGTGGGTTTGGCGACGAATATGTAGTGGGGACCAGCCAACAAGAGCGTACAGGTCACAGTGGTGGGTATTATATGGGGCTTTGGAGACAAAACCGGATGGCACTGTGTAGACAACATCCAATTTGCTGAGTAGAGTGTTGGAGGCTATTTTGTAAATGACACATCGCGAAGTCAAGGATCGGTAGGATAGTCAGTTTTACAAGGGCATGTTTGGCAGCATGAGTGAAGGAGGCTTTGTTGCGAAATAGGAAACCGATTCTAGATTTAACTTTGGATTGGAGATTCTTAATGTGAGTCTGGGGGAGCACCAAGTAGCTAGCATTACACCAAGTAATGTAACTGCCAGTTAGCCACAGAAGCGCATCACTATATGGGCTACAGGGCTAATTCGCATTAGCATACCCAACCCCAGTAACATTGATCCCATGCATTTTGAGGTGAAACTTTACTGTGACAGCCTGTGAGCCACAGGGTTTGTCTGTGAGTCTGTCTGTTGATGTTCCTTCCCCCACTCTGCCTCCAGATGGTCCCGACAATCCGACTCCAGACAATTCGACTCATCTGCGTGTCCGACTCCCTGCCCCCCGCCACCTTCTCCTGGCAATACAACAATGAACCGGTGGCATCTGGCCAACAGGACAGTGGGGTGTTCAGCCTCCAGACCTTCTCCACCAACCAGAGCGGCCAATGCAAGTGCGTGGCTAGCAACGCCATCACGGGCATGACGTCGGAGCAGGGGACGGACCTGGCAATCGTGGGTGAGTTATGCGGGATGAACACTGGCCTTGACCACTGCCGTGACTCATTCTGGTGACTGTTAGTTTTGGACGGCGCAGCGGCATCCATCTTTGAGTGGAGAGAGGGGAACATTTTGGCACAGCCTAGACCATAAGCGAAAGATTGATCAATCCAAATGCTCTCGCAATGAGAATCTAACTCATTTTCTATGACTTTCAGCTGTCTTTACTGATCTTCCCTTCATTTCCACCACTCGTTCTCTCTCACCTCTCTTCCCCTGCCATCACTTCATCATACTCTTTCAGAAAGCTCATTCTTTCTTTTCCATTTGTCTGTCTGGGCTCCGTGTCTCAGACTCATTATCATTATTCATTATCCACCTGCTCATCACTCTTTCTGTCTCCCTCCCCCTCATCCCTCCACCTTCCCTATGTCTCAGGCACATGCCTCAGTGCAGGGGCAGTGGCGGGCATTGTGATTGGCTGTGTGGTCGCTCTGATCTTAATCATCAAAGCCATCGTACTCCTGGTGTGCTGAGGAGAGGTGAGTGAGAGTGTGTCTGTCTCTGTCTCTGTCTCTGTCTGTCTGTCTGTCTGTCTGTCTGTCTGTCTGTCTGTCTGTCTGTCTGTCTGTCTGTCTGTCTAGGAAGTCCCCTGTTTAGCCATGGAAGTAATGCAAGTATGTCATAGTAATATCTAATGAACTCGTTGTAAGCATTTACATTGACCTGTGTATACTATGCTCATGTAAACATATGTGACCGATCGCCTCTATTCGGTCTTATGTCGCAAAGTTTGAAATTGTGTTTTTTACATTGGATAAAAGTAGACTCAGAGCTAGAAAATTGTATATCGTACACTGCAGTTGAGGAACAATGGGAAAGTAATTCTGCTTTGAAAGTGGATAAACTTGTAACCCCACCATCTTAAGCCTATGCCCCACCCATCTCTTTAAGGATTCACATGTGGTAAACACAAGCTATATCAAATAAAATCTATGTTTATTTGTCAAATACACAGGATACAGAAGGTGTAAACGGTACAGTGAAGTGGTTACTTACATAGTAGCAATATCAAAATCAGAAAGTGTCCAGATAAAATATTTCATAAATATTTTATAATTATTAGATGACGCTTACCTGACACAGTTGGCTAAATTGATGGGTCATGTGAAGAAAATGCTATACCCACCCCCCAGCCACATCTAGCTAAATGGATGGGTCACTATTGTCTAGACATGTACTGTACACATGTTCATGAAATACAATAGATGGCCGTAATCACCCCAGACACACCTGGCTAATTTGATGGGTCATGTAATAATCGGGCCGAAGTGGAGTCTTTTGTTTAGACATGTCGCTAGCTAGGTAACTAGCTAGCTAAACAATGAACCGACATAATCCCATCTCATACTACTAGCAATACAAACATTGTCATAGCTGTAGTATGAATCTGCAGGTAGCTAAAGCTAACATACTAGGTTCAATGATAGCTAGCTAACATTAGGCTATAACTAGCAATGCAAATAGATTTCTGATTCGAATAATATTACTACACAGATCATACACGTAATGTTAGCTAGCAAGCTAACGTTTGCTAACTAACAGTGCGCTTTAACTTGCAATAAAACCGACTTCCTGACAAAATTTGAAACTTATATCTGAAAATGTAGCTAGACTCTTACCCGTATACATGGATGAACGCTTCACGGCAGACTGGAACCATTTAACTCTGTTTTGTTTGTAGATGCATCTTGTTTAGCAAGCGTTTTGTCAAGTCACTCTGGTTCACACTGACCGTGGCGTGTGCAGAAGGTAGCCAATTACTTTTCCCAACTGATCTGTCGATAGCGGTGTGGTAGAAAGGACTATCAACACATACTGAACAGCTCACGTTATAAACAGAAGCTTGCTACATGGTAGACCAATCCAAACTCACCTCCCGGCATAGAGCAAGTCAAAGTGTACAAATATTTGGGAGTGTGGGTGGATGACAAGCTGAGCTTCACAGTTCATGTGGAGAACTTGATAAGGAAGCTCAAGCTGAGAATAGGTAATTTACCCAAGTTACTGTAATTTTGGTAATTAAAAGGCAATCTATGGTAACTTTGGTAATTTAGACTTGAATAACTTGAAAAATATTTATTCATATATAGTATTAACTTTTTATATCTGTGTCAATATTGTCCATGAGTTTCTAGTGGATAGACCATATGGTTCAAGAGAAAATGAGTCATTTTCTATTAAGGTCTCTTTAGTCTGAAATTCCTGTTCAAGTGAGCACAGCACAACAAGGTGAGTCCAAACATATATTGTATGCTGTTGCATAAATGATGTAATATGCCAGGGAGATATGTATACTGTAGCTAAGAAAGTAATACTAAGTGTATGTGAAAAAAGTATGAAAAATGTGTGCACTCACTAACTCTAAATCTAAAACTAACTCTAAATAAGAGCGTCTGCTAAATGACTAAAATGTAAATGTAAATGTAAAATAGCCTAATTAATGAAAAAAGCATCTAATCAACTATGGCATTATATTAAATTAACTCACCAGTTTGATGCCAAAACATTAACAACAAAGACATATTGACATGGAAAAATAAATATATAAAGGATACGTCATGCTGAAACCCTCATATTAAACACCAATGGTATTCACTAAGTTGATGGATTATATTTAAGATAATGTTTTACAGCTTTGTCATTTATTTTGTACTTTAAAATCTTTTGTAATATTTTGTGTATTTTACATGTAATAAGGCCACGCAGAGGGCCAGAGATAATTACAGACACTTTTGAAAATGTGAAGTACCCAAAAGAGCCACTGTCTTGTGATAAATTACATGAAATAATAATAAAAATCTTTGAAACTTCAAAAGATTCCAATAATATACCCTCCCATTGCAACCCTAGTCACAGGGAAGCTTGCCAAGCAGCTTTTATAGTGGAGGCTGCACTTTTAGTTGAGTGACAAGTATCTTTCTGCTGGGGTAATGACAAGAGTATTTGGCAGGGATACAGCCAGGGTAGTTTGGCTGGGTGTTTGTCTGTCTATACCAGGGGTGTCAAACTCATTTTAGCTCAGGGGCCACATGGAGGAAAATCTATTCCCAAGTGGGCCGGACCGGAAAAATCATGGTATATATAACTTAAAAACAACAACTTCAGATTGCTTTCTTTGTTTTAATACGATCAACATGGTGGTCCTCTGTAGCTCAGCTGGTAGAGCACGGCGCTTGTAACGCCAAGGTAGTGGGTTCGATCCCCGGGACCACCCATACACATAAAAAAAAATTATGCACGCATGACTGTAAGTCGCTTTGGATAAAAGCGTCTGCTAAATGGCATATTATTATTATTATTATTAACATAAAGCTGGAGCCTGAGGACAGTGTGTCCAAAATAGTACAAGCACAACATCACTATTAATCATAAAACACGTCAAGTTTATTTGAAAATTCTAAAGAAAAAGAACACACAAACACACAATGCCTCAGTGATTAACAGAATTGTTTCACAGATCACAGAACTACATCAGGGTGTCATTTCTCAGGCAGAAATGTAGATAAAAATAATGAAATCCTGTTCCCCAAACAAGTGCAAGAACCACAGAGTCAAGAATAGGTTAAATATACAAATAAAATAAAATAAATTAAAAACAATAGCACATCAACATAAAAACATATAAACATAAAGCTGGAGCCTGAGGACAGTGTCCAAAAGCACAACATCACTATTAATCATAAAACACCTCAAGTTATTTGAAAGTTCTGAGGACAAAGAACACACAAACACACAATGCCTCAGTGATTCACAGAAGTATATCACAGATCACAGAACTATATCAGGGTGTCATTTCTCAGGCAGAAATGTAGATAAAAATAATGAAATCCTGTCCCCCAAACAAGTGCAAGAACCACATAGTCAAGAATAGGTTAAATATACAAGTAAAATAAAATCAATTAAAAACAATAGCACATCAATATAAAAACATATAAACATAAATCTGAAAGCGTTGCTCAAACTCCCGTAACAGTCCCGTTATTTTATCTTTGAACCGCTTCATGTCGGCCACATGTTGGGTCGCGCGCACATTTTTCAGACAGGGGAAGTGAGCTGCATCACCACCGGCAAGTTGCGTCTCCCACAATGACAGCTTCAACTTGAAAGAACGTATGCTGTCATAATACTGCGTGACAACTTTGTTGCGCCCTTGCAGCTGTTTGTTCAAGTTATTCAGGTGCTCTGTAACATCCACCATAAATGCAAGGTCCTGCATCCATTCTGCGGAATGAAATTCTAACACTGGTTTGCCCTTTTCTTCCATGAACTGTTCAATTTCTTCTCGTAAATCAAAGAAACGCCTCAGCACAGCACCTCGGCTTAACCATCTTACCTCAGTGTGGTATGGCAGGCCATAGATGTGGTCTTTCTCTCTGAGAAGGCTGTCAAACTGACGGTGATTCAGGCTTCTGGATCGGATGAAATTAACAGTTTGGATGACCACCTTCATGACGTTATCCATCTTTAATGACTTGCAACACAAAGCCTCCTGGTGCAAAATACAGTGAAAAGTCAAAAAATCACGTCCTCCATTTGCAGATTGCACTTTCTCTCTGAACTTTGTCACAACGCCTGCTTTTTTCCCGATCATTGAGGGCGCACCATCTGTAGCCAGGCTGACAGCGCGGGACCAGTCCACTCCGACCCTGTCCAGCGCGCCGACGAGTGCGGTAAAAATATCAGCTGCTGTCGTTGTATCTGTCATCGGCACCAACTCCACCAACTCCTCGGTGACGGTCAATGTGTCATCAACTCCACGGATGAAAAATGGCCAGTTGTGCAACATCTGTAATGTCCGTGCTTTCATCAATTGCAACCGAAAACGCAATAAATGACTTTACTTTTTGCTTCAACTGGCTGTCCAAATCCACTGAAAGATCGGAAATCCTGTCTGCAACTGTGTTTCTTGTCAGGCTGATATTTGCAAAAGCCTGCCGCTTTTCAGGGCACACAATCTCCGCTGCCTTCATCATGCATGTTTTTACAAATTCACCCACACTAAATGGTTTTGAAGCCACTGCGATTTCATTAGCAATGAGGTAGATAGCTTTCACTGCAGCGTCACTGATGTCTCGGCTGTGAGTAAACACAGACTGCTGTTTCTTCAGACCCACCAACAGTTCATTCACCTTCTCTCATCTCCGCTGTCCTTGAAAGTTGTCATATTTGTCGGCATGAAGACTCACATAGTGGCGACGAAGGTTATATTCTTTCAGCACTGCAACATGCTCTGAACACACCAAACATACAGCTTTCCCATTCAATTCCGTGAATAAATAGGATGACCATTTTTCTTGGAACACTCTGCACTCTGCGTCCACTTTTCTCTTTTTTGACAGAGACATATTGGGGCAATGAGGGTGCCAAAGCACATAATGTTAAAAGTAGAAGCCGTAATAAATATCGCGGGCAAAACAAAGTAGCTCATTGGCTGCACGTGCTTGACCTACTTGCTCTGCCCCGGTATAAACAGTTTGCTTGCTTAACACAATTGCTATTACCGCCATCCAGTGGACGCAATTGGAACAGCTGTTTATTTTATTGAAAAATTGCAGCGCATTTTTATACTTTACAAAATTATTAATATTTTTGTAAAAAAAATTTTTTTTTTTTTATCATCTCGCGGGCCGGATTAAACCCGTTTGCGGGCCTGATCCGGCCCGCGGGCCGGATGTTTGACACCCCTGGTCTATACTGTACCAGTGTTTCAGTGTCAGAATTGTGTCAGTGGCTATGTTGAACATGACTTGTATATAATTAAGGGCTTATTCTTCCTCTTCAACAGCAGACCCACCAAGGGAGGCCTAGACACTGAGAGATGCCAACGGACACACACACACCAGCAACTGACAAGAGGAGAAACACCAAGCATGGATGACTATGGAAGCCCCACTCTAAAGCAATGGAGACCAAGAAAAAACACACACATGCGAGTGCGCACACACACACACAGACACACACACACACACACTCCATCACACACATTTCCCGCAGTCGACTCCCCCTGCCTGTCAAGTGAATGTTATCTGTTGATTTTCAAAAGTACCAACAATGACTCACTGGAAAACTCACACAGATGTATTATTTCTGAAGCACCACATAACCAAATAGTAGGAATGAGAAAAGGGCCTTATTGAGGCGAGACACTTCAGGCCGTGTGTACGTGGCCTCTCCCATTCAGCGTGTTCAGAGAGAGAATGAGACACTACCACAACAATGAGGACTTGAGATGTTTGCATTAATGTATTTGTGTGTGTTGCTCCTTGTGACTAGAATGAACAGTAAAAGGGAAAGAAAAAGAGAGCCATTGCTGGACAGATTCCAGTTGATTGAATGGACTTGGCCCCTGGGAAACTACTGTGTGAGAATTCTGAAGGAAAAACCCCCTCTGTGACTTGCTTTATTTAATATTTCCATGGAAGTATTTATGTGGTGCCTTTCTGTTTGCAGATGCTTCTCTTGACACCGCTCAATTAACGGGATTCGCCTCAGCGCCTCGACTTCGGAAGCAATGCTCAACTAATTATGAAGGAGACCCCACAAATGGATGGGCCACTTATTAATTAAGTGCTTTTATGCGACTTAAATGACTCGGAAAATAATAGTGCCCATGCGTGGAAGAGGTCAGCACAGAGAAGCTGCTGAGCTGCCACGTTTGCCCTGACTAAGCAATGCAAAACAATTTGCTCGGGGACTACGATGCTCTTTTGTGTGGGGGATTGGCACATTAAAAGTTATCTCTTTTGGAAGGAATCTTAGTTTTCTTTGGAACAAAATGTGTATTTAATATTTTTATTTTTCTGTTACGTGGTAAATATGTTGGACTGCCATTGCAATATGTGTCTTTGTGACTCAGGGAGGATGTTTTATACTAAAATATATGTTCCATGAGAATACAGAATAGAGTGTAAATAATGTTTTTAAAGATTAGGGGTCTCCATTGAACATGCTTTTTTTTCAGGACTAGGCCGGCCCCATATTTTTTATTGATGATAATAAAGTATTTAGATTACCCCACGTGGTGTCTTGTGAATGTCTATTGTCGTGTATTGGGATTATGCCTTTGTTAAATGTTTTTCTTGAAGAAATGGAATGTTGTTTATGTTAGGTCAGATGTAGCCGTTTGGAGGGTGACGCCCCAGGGGAGACTGGTGATTGGCCAGAAGAGGGAGCCACCCATCTTTTTGCATTGTTTATAAATAGGGACTAGACAAAGAGAGGGCGGAACGGCCATTACAATCTGGGACGCCGTTCTCCGGATGTCATGACATCTGTCTCTTATGCTAAAGCTTGTGATCTGAATAAACCTTATGATCAAAGTTCAGTATGAGCGGACTCCTTTGTTTATCAGCAATAATTGCCACCATTCACCCGATACGACACTATCATTGGGAGGAGTTTATTTACAGGAAAATACTGTATGTCAGTGTATTATATGACATTCATTTTGATATAATGTTAACTACTTACTGGTATAATCTTAACTGACTTTGAAATAATCTTGGCCTCCAGGCATTCTGATCATCTTCAGCTGTTACAAATATTCCCCGGATATTGTATTTACTAAACAGTTCTTAAGTTGTTGAATCTGCAATGTAAAAATGTCCTTTCTTAATTTACAGCATTATACTGACACCAGAGTTGCCAGATTAATACTATAATTTTGCTTTACAGCAGAGATTCTCTAATATATTTTACAGTACTATTTTCCTTACTGTAAAACATTTTTACAGCATTCCTGCAGTACATTTGGGCACATGATTCCATGGCATAATTTATTGGAAGAGTCATGGTTGATAGAGTGAATAAGCCTACTGAATCTGGAGCAATAGCAATAAGGAAGATATGTTGACCTCTGCATTCAGGACTGAGAATAGGAGAAAGTCCTTCAGAGAAATGAGTGGCTGTGTTGAACTTTTGAATCCTGTTTTGTATGTGCTGACACTCGGTGAGTAAGAAATGTTGAATTTAATAATATACTGTTATTTTTTGCTGAGTATTCGGATTCCCTTAGGGAGTTGTTGATTTTCCTCATTAGTGAAATGTATGTATGTTTCCTCAGCTTGATATGGCGGAATTAAGAGTTTCTGGCTTGCTGCTCTATCAGTCCCTCAGCACAGCTCCCACTTGTGAGTATGTCAAATACAGCCCTGCTCCACAACTGCTAAGGTAGAAGGACTTTGTACTGTTGAGTAATGGTAGAAAACATATCATAGTTATCCTCCAAAGCTAAATGACTGTCTGTTATTCCCAAATGATGGGAATACGTCACGTAGGAAGACTACATTGCCTACTGTATATAATTTGCATGTACATTTAATGTGGTTGTTTTACTCTCCTTCCATGATTTACTGTGTTTGCTGCAGCACATTTTAATTGTTTATGTTTCCCATTAGAGCAATACATTAGCGTACGAAACAACAAGGTAACAGGAGTGTATGTGCAAAATCTGCATTTTTGTTGTGATTCAATTCCATATTGCAATGCCAGTGCTGCTCATCGTGTGTCTAACCCTTGCTGTGGTTTTGGTGGTGGTTTTTCTGGGGATCTACTATGGCTTCCAACGCCACAGGTAGTATAAACCCAAGAGGGGGTCACACACAGGACAGTCAATGGACCTATTCAAATACCCTTAAAATGTATTCTTCCTTCTTTCCATGAGGAAATCACTGATCTGACACATTGATTAAAGCAATGGGGAACGCATTCTTTCACCTATCCACTCTTGTACTGATCAGTGATTACCTCAAGGAAGGGAGTAAAGAAATAAAGTATTTTAGAGGTATTCGAACAGGGCTATTCACTCACTGCACAGATATAACCCACATGGTGGTATGTCTCCTCTTCTTTCCAATCAGTGCTAAGAAAAACATAATTGACGCCACCAGGAGACATGGGTCCATGAGGATGAGTCCCGAAGTAAGGCTTAAATCGTTCTCATTTTGAACACCTATCTATTACGTTTTATTTTCTATTTTCATTTTAATGCATGTCTCTCTTTGCAGGGACTGGTTGGAACATAGCAGTGTTTGTCTGCACAGGATGTGCATCTGCATGCAAATGTGTTGGTTGAAGCCCAGAAGCAACATGAGTTGTGTTCCCAATGGCATCCTATTCCCTATTTAGTGCAAACATTTTGACCAGAGCCCTATGCGTCCTGTCAAAATTAGTGTACTATAAAGGGAATAGGGTGCCATTTGGAAGGCAACCATAATTTCAACAATATCTGGAGTTAAGTATCAAATCAGTCTGTCTGGAATAAACATTTTGAGTAGCAAAATCAGACAGGAGTTTTCATGTATTGTAACTCCATTATAAGTCCACTAGGGGGAGCCAAACGTGCAAGAGAGTCACTTCAAGGGCCTCATCGATTAGAACCATTTCCTATGCCTCTAAGGTCTTTTCCATTAGATATGATTTTACAACACTGCTTGTTCAATATCACAAATGAAAACAAAATACTTGAGCCATAGGCAAGGAAACCCTAGGCTGCAATTCAATAAATATACTGAATACAGATAAAACTGTGGTGAATAGCAACAAGGAAATCCACAGTCATGTTTAGCTCGTCTAATAATGATCACAGTCAGATATTGATTTAAACCACAACAGAGAAAACAGAAACCCCAGAGAGTGCATGCAAGGCCTATTTGCTGGCTACAGAGAACGTCAACATCTTACAACTGCCATTTGCTCTTGCGTTGATGCACAGATGGTTATTTTTATAATGCCAGACATACTGTTGTCGTGACAGTGACTTACTTTAATGTATGACTGTTATTTATTGAATCAACTAACTATGTTTAATTATCACTCAATTAAATTAATCATGTAACAATTAACTCATTAGGAATTTTGGGCACCACGGAAGAAGTTGTTTAACGAGTTACCATCTCCCAAATTAAACTCTTAGAAGATATATGTTATATATCGATAACAGTCACTTATTAAATAATTACCTCTTATCAGTCTCATTCTGAACGTCGCATAATCCTTGAATCTGCAAGAACCCTAACCCGATTGATGAATCAGCAATACACAAATTGGCTTAATTATTTATTTACTAACCATCTAAATAATAACACAGAATACAAACACACGCACAAATAGGTTATTGATTACTAACGTAATACAATGAAAACAGGTCCCTAGTAGACTGGACTAACAATAGCATGAATGCTTGGGTAGAAGGAGGGCTGGCTGATTCAGAGAGAGGGGGGGAAGGAAGAGACAAAGGAATTCACCTATTGGACATTTGTAAACTACGCTCACGGAAATACAAATGCTTAAAACCCCACTAACTGCTCATTCGGATTATAAATGCAACATGTATTTACGTGTAGCTGTCCTCTCTCTGTCCTCTAGTCGTCTAGAGAACTTTCACTAAAGACACGAGTTGGGAAGGACAATCCCTCTCCGACAACCGTTGGTACATCTTTCTGATTACAAAATCTTAAGAATGGGCAGCAGATATTTGAGTAGCCCCAACACTCACAGTCCATGACTGTATACACTGTGTATCAAGGTCAGGATGCCTGATGGATATTAGGTACAACTCCAAGGTCTTGCAGGAACTCACTGGAAGATCGGACATGGGTCCATGAGGATGAGTCCCGAAGTAAGGCTTAAATCGTTCTCATTTTGAACACCTACAGTGCATTCGGAAAGTATTCAGACCCCTTGACTTTTTCCTTTACAGCCTTATTCTAAAATGGATTAAGTCGTTTTTATTCCTCATCAATCTACACACGATACCCCATAATGACAAAGCAAAAATAGGTTTTTAGAAATTTTTTCAAATGTATAAAAAATAAAAATCTGAAATATAACATTTACATAAGTATTCAGACCCTTTACTCAGTAATTTGTTGAAGCACCTTTGGCAGCGATTACAGCCTCAAGTCTTCTTGGGTATGACGCTACAAGCTTGTCACACCTGTATTTAAGGAGTTCCTCCCATTATTCTCTGCAGATTCTCTCAAGCTCTGTCAGGTTGGATGGGGAGCGTCGCTGCACAGCTATTTTCAGGTCTTTCCAGAGATGGTTGATCGAGTTCAAGTCCGGGCTCTGGCTGGGCCACTCAAGGACATTCAGAGACTTGTCCCAAAGCCACTCTTGCATTGTCTTGGCTGTGTGCTTAGGGTAGTTGTCCTGTTGGAAGGTGAACCTTCGCCCCAGTCTGAGGTCCTGAGCGCTCTGGAGCAGGTTTTCATCAAGGATCTCTCTATGCTTCGCTCCGTTCACCTTTCCCTCGATCCTGACTAGTCTCCCAGTCACTGCCACTGAAAAACATCCCCATAGGGATGGTGCCAGGTTTCCTCCAGACATGATGCTTGGCATTCAGGCCAAAGAGTTCAATCTTGGTTTCAGCAGACTAGAGAATCTTGTTTCTCATGGTCTGAGTCCTTTAGGTGCCTTTTGGCAAACTCCAAGCGGGCTGTCATGTGCCTTTTACTGAGGAGTGGCTTCCATCTGGCCACTCTACCATAAAGGCTTGATGGGTGGAATACTGCAGAGATGGTTGTCCTTCTGGAAGGTTCTCCCATCTCCACAGAGGAACTCTGGAGCTCTGTCAGAGTGACCATCGGGTTCTTGGTCACCTCCCTGACCAAGGCCCTTCTCCAACGATTGCTCAATTTGGCCGGGCGGCCAGCTCTAGGAACAGTCTTGGTGGTTCAAAACTTCTTCCATTTAAGAATGATGGAGGCCACTGTGTTCTTGGAGACCTTGCTACAGACATTTCTTGGTACCCTTCCTCTGATCTGTACCTCGACACAATTCTGTCTCGGAGCTCTATGGACAATTCCTTCGACCTCATGGCTGGGTTTTTGCTCTGACATGCACTGTCAACTGTGGGTCCTTATATAGACAGGTGTG
Organism: Coregonus clupeaformis; assembly: GCF_020615455.1. Taxonomy (NCBI): domain Eukaryota; kingdom Metazoa; phylum Chordata; class Actinopteri; order Salmoniformes; family Salmonidae; genus Coregonus; species Coregonus clupeaformis. Next base: position 230,138 of record NW_025534181.1, on the reverse strand, counting down.
TGCCTTTCCAAAATATCTCAAGGATGATAATTGGAAACAGGATGCACCTGAGCGTAATTTCGAGTCTCATAGCAAAGGGTCTGAATACTTATGTAAATACATTTTAAAATAAGGCTGTAACGTAACAAAATGTGGAAAAAGTAAAGGGGTCTGAATACTTTCCGAATGCACTGTATAGGTACATGTCTGTGTTATACAGTGGGGAAAAAAAGTATTTAGTCAGCCACCAATTGTGCAAGTTCTCCCACTTAAAAAGATGAGAGAGTCCTGTAATTTTCATCATAGGTACACGTCAACTATGACAGACAAAATGAGGAAAAAAAATCCAGAAAATCACATTGTAGGATCTTTAATGAATTTATTTGCAAATTATGGTGGAAAATAAGTATTTGGTCAATAACAAAAGTTTCTCAATACTTTGTTATATACCCTTTGTTGGCAATGACACAGGTCAAACGTTTTCTGTAAGTCTTCACAAGGTTTTCACACACTGTTGCTGGTATTTTGGCCCATTCCTCCATGCAGATCTCCTCTAGAGCAGTGATGTTTTGGGGCTGTCGCTGGGCAACACGGACTTTCAACTCCCTCCAAAGATTTTCTATGGGGTTGAGATCTGGAGACTGGCTAGGCCACTCCAGGACCTTGAAATGCTTCTTACGAAGCCACTCCTTCGTTGCCCGGGTGGTGTGTTTGGGATCATTGTCATGCTGAAAGACCCAGCCACGTTTCATCTTCAATGCCCTGGCTGATGGAAGGAGGTTTTCACTCAAAATCTCACGATACATGGCCCCATTCATTCTTTCCTTTACACGGATCAGTCGTCCTGGTCCCTTTGCAGAAATACAGCCCCAAAGCATGATGTTTCCACCCCCATGCTTCATAGTAGGTATGGTGTTCTTTGGATGCAACTCAGCATTCTTTGTCCTCCAAACACGACGAGTTGAGTTTTTACCAAAAAGTTCTATTTTGGTTTCATCTGACCATATGACATTCTCCCAATCCTCTTCTGGATCATCCAAATGCACTCTAGCAAACTTCAGACGGGCCTGGACATGTACTGGCTTAAGCAGGGGGGACACGTCTGGCACTGCAGGATTTGAGTCCCTGGCGGCGTAGTGTGTTACTGATGGTAGGCTTTGTTACTTTGGTCCCAGCTCTCTGCAGGTCATTCACTAGGTCCCCCCGTGTGGTTCTGGGATTTTTGCTCACCGTTCTTGTGATCATTTTGACCCCACGGGGTGAGATCTTGCGTGGAGCCCCAGATCGAGGGAGATTATCAGTGGTCTTGTATGTTTTCCATTTCCTAATAATTGCTCCCACAGTTGATTTCTTCAAACCAAGCTGCTTACCTATTGCAGATTCAGTCTTCCCAGCCTGGTGCAGGTCTACAATTTTGTTTCTGGTGTCCTTTGACAGCTCTTTGGTCTTGGCCATAGTGGAGTTTGGAGTGTGACTGTTTGAGGTTGTGGACAGGTGTCTTTTATACTGATAACAAGTTCAAACAGGTGCCATTAATACAGGTAACGAGTGGAGGACAGAGGAGCCTCTTAAAGAAGAAGTTAAAGGTCTGTGAGAGCCAGAAATCTTGCTTGTTTGTAGGTGACCAAATACTTATTTTCCACCATAATTTGCAAATAAATTCATAAAAAATCCTACAATGTGATTTTCTGGAATTCTTTTTCTCAATTTGTCTGTCATAGTTGACGTGTACCTATGATGAAAATGACAGGCCTCTCTCATCTTTTTAAGTGGGAGAACTTGCACAATTGGTGGCTGACTAAATACTTTTTTTCCCCACTGTACGTCCATGTGTGTGTGTGGTTATGTGAAAGACAGACCGGACACTGGCCTCTGTGGTTTCCAGTTGATGTGGTAACAATTAACTTCTTTATTTCATGCTGGGTGACATTTTTTCATTACCTTCTGGGAACAGTAACAGTCATTAGGAAATCCAGGCATATACAGGCATATACATGTCCATCAACAAGAGGTTCTTTATTTAGAAATATTTATGCACATTTTCAGTTGGCATTGTACTCAACATTGTACTCAATTAGCACTTAGTTTTAGCCATTTTCTTGTACAGGGATGTTAGAATTTTTTATGCTGAAGAGTCAAAGAAGTATGTAAAAGCCAGGAGCTGTGCAGAAACAACAACTTAATTAACTAAATGATTTGTGTGAGTTCTTGTATGAAAACATGTAATATTTTCCAATAGTCAGATAGGCTATGTTGAAATTAATTAGGGGGATGTTCAATCAGAGAGCTTGATATTTCCCATATGTAATTAACATTCTCCACATGCTGAATGATCCATGTAAAAGGTTGGGTGAGAGGTTTGTATTTTTTGGGTTATTCGTGTATTCAGCTATTTATCCATAACCCTAATACTAACCCCAATGTTAAACCTAACTGTGACTATACACCTAACACATAACCCTAGCTTCCAGGCCTCACATCCTAACTCTAACTCTAACCCTAACCCAAACTCTAACCCTAAACCTAACCCGAATTGTAATCTGAGTAAGCTGTTGCATATCAACAGAGTTGCAGTTGAGAGTTTGTTGATAGTTTGAGCATCTACAGATAGATTATATGTTGTGGACTATCCAAATATAGTGTGACCCAAATGGAGAGTCGTCGCCCCCCCCAAAAAAAAGGAACATGTGCATCTTCTTTCCTGTTTAGTACGAGCTGCAGTACGTGACATCAAGTACGTCAAATTGAGACATTACCATTAACAGCACAGTTTATTTGGAGCCAAGCTTACTCACCATTTGACCAGGAGACGTGCGTGTGTGTCTGTGTGTGTTTGCTGACTAAGGTATGTACAGTGGAACTCTTTTGATATCATGCTTCTTGTGCTATTATCAGGAGCTTTTATGTAAATGTTGGCAAAGTAGACAGACAATGCTTTTATATACAGTGGGGGAAAAAAGTATTTAGTCAGCCACCAATTATGCAAGTTCTCCCACTTAAAAAGATGAGAGAGGCCTGTAATTTTCATCATATGTACACGTCAACTATGACAGACAAAATGAGGGAAAAAAATCCAGAAAATCACATTGTAGGATTTTTAATGAATTTATTTGCAAATTATGGTGGAAAATAAGTATTTGGTCAATAACAAAAGTTTCTCAATACTTTGTTATATACCCTTTGTTGGCAATGACAAAGGTCAAACGTTTTCTGTAAGTCTTCACAAGGTTTTCACACACTGTTGCTGGTATTCTGGCCCATTCCTCCATCCAGATCTCCTCTAGAGCAGTGATGTTTTGGGGCTGTCGCTGGGCAACACGGACTTTCAACTCCCTCCAAAGATTTTCTATGGGGTTGAGATCTGGAGACTGGCTAGGCCACTCCAGGACATTGAAATACTTCTTACGAAGCCACTCCTTCATTGCCTGGGCGGTGTGTTTGGGATCATTGTCATGCTGAAAGACCCAGCCACGTTTCATCTTCAATGCCCTTGCTGATGGAAGGAGGTTTTCACTCAAAATCTCACGATACATGGCCCCATTCATTCTTTCCTTTACATGGATCAGTCGTCCTGGTCCCTTTGCAGAAAAACAGCCCCAAAGCATGATGTTTCCACCCCCATGCTTCACAGTAGGTATGGTGTTCTTTGGATGCAACTCAGCATTCTTTGTCCTCCAAACACGACGAGTTGAGTTTTTACCAAAAAGTTCTATTTTGGTTTCATCTGACCATATGACATTCTCCCAATCCTCTTCTGGATCATCCAAATGCACTCTAGCAAACTTCAGATGGGCCTGGACATGTACTGGCTTAAGCAGGGGGACACGTCTTGCACTGCAGGATTTGAGTTCCTGGCGGCGTAGTGTGTTACTGATGGTAGGCTTTGTTACTTTGGTCCCAGCTCTCTGCAGGTCATTCACTAGGTCCCCCCGTGTGGTTCTGGGATTTTTGCTCACCGTTCTTGTGATCATTTTGACCCCACGGGGTGAGATCTTGCGTGGAGCTCCAGATCGAGGGAGATTATCAGTGGTCTTGTATGTCTTCCATTTCCTAATAATTGCTCCCACAGTTGATTTCTTCAAACCAAGCTGCTTACCTATTGCAGATTCAGTCTTCCCAGCCTGGTGCAAGTCTACAATTTTGTTTCTGGTGTCCTTTGACAGCTCTTTGGTCTTGGCCATAGTGGAGTTTGGAGTGTGACTGTTTGAGGTTGTGGACAGGTGTCTTTTATACTGATAACAAGTTCAAACAGGTGCCATTAATACAGGTAACGAGTGGAGGACAGAGGAGCCTCTTAAAGAAGAAGTTACAGGTCTGTGAGAGCCAGAAATCTTGCTTGTTTGTAGGTGACCAAATACTTATTTTCCACCATAATTTGCAAATAAATTCATAAAAAATCCTACAATGTGGTTTTCTGGATTTTTCTTTTTCAATTTGTCTGTCATAGTTGACGTGTACATATGATGAAAATTACAGGCCTCTCTCATATTTTTAAGTGGGAGAACTTGCACAATTAGTGGCTGACTAAATACTTTTTTTCCCCACTGTATTTCACAAGGAAGACATACTAAAACACAAAATACCTGTAAGCCTTTTGAAATCTGTTACATCTAAGGTAAATATGAAATACTTACCATGTAACAAAATATAAATATTTGAACATATTTGGTAAAAACAGTTGTCAAGGCATGTGTTCCAAGCATAGTGAACTCATACAGTACTTATTTCTGTTGAGAAGATGGTACTTTTTACGACCAATTTAAGTGTCAGTTAAGAGTTACATTTTTGCTTTAGGAATATATAAAATATAAAAATTGGCTGAGTAATCAACCTTTTCACATATCCATTTGAGTAATGAGATGGTACAGGTATGTTCTGTTCTGTGTCTGTACTACACTCTGTCTAAATTGTCATGGTTACTGCCAGTGGCGATTTTAGCATGTAAATCTTGGTGGGGCAAACAAATTTTTTGGGGGGGTGGGGATGCATGCCAGAAAAGCCACTACACAACACTAAACAAAACATGAATTGCACTATAGCAGTGACAAACTGTGCCCACAAACTGTTAGCGCCTACATAAAGCTGTCCCAACACGGAACCACTGCTACACCTGGCTATCAGAGGAGCCTTATCTGGCAGCGAAACAGTTCCTTCAGCCTCATTTACTGCCTTTTAAAAAAACATAGCTTTTATTGCTGACTTGCTTAAACAAATGTGGTTTCTACTGACAATTGAGATGTACAAACTATGGCATAAGGCAGGGGTGTCAAACTCATTTTAGCTCAGGGGCCACATGGAGGAAAATCTATTCCCAAGTGGGCCGGACCGGAAATATCATGGTATATATAACTTAAAAACAACAACTTCAGATTGTTTTCTTTGTTTTAATACGATCAACATACAACATAAAGCTGGAGCCTGAGGACAGGGTGTCCAAAATAGTACAAGCACAACATCACTATTAATCATAAAACACGTCAAGTTTATTGGAAAATTCTAAAGAAAAAGAACACACAAACACACAATGCCTCAGTGATTAACATAACTGTTTCACAGAACTACATCAGGGTGTCATTTCTCAGGCAGAAATGTAGATAAAATTAATGAAATCCTGTTCCCCAAACAAGTGCAAGAACCACAGAGTCAAGAATAGGTTAAATATACAAATAAAATAAAATCAATTAAAAACAATAGCACATCAACATAAAAACATATAAACATAAATCTGAAAGCGTTGCTCAAACTCCCGTAACAGTCCCGTTATTTTATCTTTGAACCGCTTCATGTCTGCCACATGTTGGGTCGCGCACACATTTTTCAGACAGGGGAAGTGAGCTGCATCACCACCGGCAAGTTGCGTCTCCCACAATGACAGCTTCAACTTGAAAGAACGTATGCTGTCATAATACTGCGTGACAACTTTGTTGCGCCCTTGCAGCTGTTTGTTCAAGTTATTCAGGTGCTCTGTAACATCCACCATAAATGCAAGGTCCTGCATCCATTCTGCGGAATGAAATTCTAACACTGGTTTGCCCTTTTCTTCCATGAACTGTTCAATTTCTTCTCGTAAATCAAAGAAACGCCTCAGCACAGCACCTCGGCTTAACCATCTTACCTCAGTGTGGTATGGCAGGCCATAGATGTGGTCTTTCTCTCTGAGAAGGCTGTCAAACTGACGGTGATTCAGGCTTCTGGATCGGATGAAATTAACAGTTTGGATGACCACCTTCATGACGTTATCCATCTTTAATGACTTGCAACACAAAGCCTCCTGGTGCAAAATACAGTGAAAAGTCAAAAAATCACGTCCTCCATTTGCAGATTGCACTTTCTCTCTGAACTTTGTCACAACGCCTGCTTTTTTCCCGATCATTGAGGGCGCACCATCTGTAGCCAGGCTGACAGCGCGGGACCAGTCCACTCCGACCCTGTCCAGCGCGCCGACGAGTGCGGTAAAAATATCAGCTGCTGTCGTTGTATCTGTCATCGGCACCAACTCCACCAACTCCACAACTCCACGAAATGGCCAGTTGTGCAACATCTGTAATGTCCGTGCTTTCATCAATTGCAACCGAAAACGCAATAAATGACTTTACTTTTTGCTTCAACTGGCTGTCCAAATCCACTGAAAGATCGGAAATCCTGTCTGCAACTGTGTTTCTTGTCAGGCTGATATTTGCAAAAGCCTTCCGCTTTTCAGGGCACACAATCTCCGCTGCCTTCATCATGCATGTTTTTACAAATTCACCCTCACTAAATAGTTTTGAAGCCACTGCGATTTCATTAGCAATGAGGTAGCTAGCTTTCACTGCAGCGTCACTGATGTCTCGGCTGTGAGTAAACACAGACTGCTGTTTCTTCAGACCCGCCAACAGTTCATTCACCTTCTCTCATCTCCGCTGTCCTTGAAAGTTGTCATATTTGTCGGCATGAAGACTCACATAGTGGCGACTGAAGGTTATATTCTTTCAGCACTGCAACATGCTCTGAACACACCAAACATACAGCTTTCCCATTCAATTCCGTGAATAAATAGGATGACCATTTTTCTTGGAACACTCTGCACTCTGCGTCCACTTTTCTCTTTTTTGACAGAGACATATTGGGGCAATGAGGGTGCCAAAGCACATAGTGTTAAAAGTAGAAGCCGTAATAAATATCGCGGGCAAAACAAAGTAGCTCATTGGATGCACGTGCTTGACCTACTTGCTCTGCCCCGGTATAAACAGTTTGCTTGCTTAACACAATTGCTATTGCGCCATCCAGTGGACGCAATTGGAACAGCAGTTTATTTTATTGAAAAATTGCAGCGCATTTTTATACTTTACAAAATTATTATTATTATTATTATTTTATTTTTTTATCATCTTGCGGGCCGGATTAAACCTGTTTGCGGGCCTGATTCGGCATGCGGGCCGGACATTTGACACCCCTGGCATAAGGGGTCGACAAGCGGATAAGAGGCAATCCGTGATTTCGATTAAGACATTAATGAGCGAGCAAGGATGGACATAGTCAATACTATTGTTCAGCACTTTTGAAATGTACTGCGACAGAATTCAGAACATGGGCCGTTCTTACAGTATTCTCCCTGTACACCAAGTCAGAACCGTAGGATAAATAAAGAGGGCATATAAGCAGACAATGAAAGCTCTTACAATATTCAATGATTATATTTCTCTAAAACAGGTTATAGGCACCACCAAGTCAGAACAGTAGGTGAAATTAAGAGGGGAAAATAGACCAAATTATTAGGGTGAGGCACATCGGCTACTAACAGCTTACTACACAACATACACTTAGTATTACTTTCTTAGCTACAGTATACATATCTCCCTGGCATATTACATCATTTATGCAGCAACATACAAGACATTTTTGGACTCACTTTGGTGTGCTGTGCTCACTTGAACAGGAAGGTGGCGCGGCGGTCATCAAACTTTGTCATCAAAGTCTGGCATTCTCTGGATTTATGGTGCTTTCAAGACAACTAGGAACTCAGAAAAAAACAAGGTCGAATCATGATGACGTCAGTGATCTTCAGGTCGTAGCTCTAGAAAGAGGCCCGAGTTCCTGACTTACAATTCTGAGTTGAATGACCGTTCAAAACATATTTTGCCAGTCGGAGCTTGTTTTTTCCAGAGTTCCCAGTTGTCTTCAACTCACTGAAGTCAGATTTCCCAGTTGTTTTAAGCGCGGCAGAAATCATGCTGGATTGACAGCATGGCCAATGTTGAATGTTAATCATTTTAAGCTTGGAAAAGAGACCCTTAAACCCAGAATTGGGACCACACACCCACTCCACTGAATAGCAGGCTAGTGATTGCTTTGCAATGCTTGCAGTTAGCCACTGATTCCTTCCAAACCACTCATTGTTGAATTTGTGATTTCCAACTTGTTGTGTAATGTTTATGTCCAATGGCCGATGAGCACCGATACGTTTTATCTATAATTTATCTTCATTATTTCTCTTCCTATGACAAGGATTAAAAAGAATTTGCCAGTAGATTGATTCATCATGATGACTGCTAGCTAAGATTTTGAAAGTATGATGTTGACATGATCAGTCCAATCAAACCTACGGTAGATATAACGTGATTTGACTTCATTTTATCTGTGGCCAATGACCTTGAGCCTTCTTGGATGGGTGCTTCTAATGTAACTCTATGGCAGCACCAAAGGGGGTTGAATTTTAGAGCTCTACCCTTAGATTTGGCAGTGATGTAGTGTCCCAATGAGTGACAAAACACTGAGCCAATCACAGCACAACTAGACAACATTACCAACCACTACGCTCTGTATCTTCCGCTGGCCCATCACAACAGAAAGCACTGAGCTAGTCTGAAACACCTGCATTTTGGAGCTGCCTTACTCAAGAAAGCAAAAAAGAGACCATGTTTGTATGGTGGCTTTATTAACTCAATGATTTTCTAAAGTTTTTTACGTTGTTTGCAAACTGATATGTGACACGTATCAATGAAAAAATTAAACGCAAAACAGGCAACCCCCCCCATCCATTTTATTTGTTTATTATTTTTTTAAGCTGCAAAATGTGGGGCTCTGAATGACGGGTCGCCACTGGTTACTGCAAACTCTTAGAGTTTTTTGGTCCTTTGGGAATGAGTGTGTGATGTTCCAGTCTAATGGTTGCTGTCCAAATGGGCATCACTGTCTCGCCAATCACCCTCCGTAAAATTTTGTCATTTTGAGTAAAATCTCTATTGCTATAGTACCTCTGTAATGATGAGCTGCATTTAAAGTGTTGGGTTCTGTCAAGGTGAGCATTGTTTATCATTAGTGACCAGGTGAAACTCTCTCTGTTCCAACCCTGCGCTAACACACCTTATTCAACTAATCAAGGTCTTGGTGAGTAGTTGATTTGTTGAAAACAATGTGTTAGGGCTGTGCTGGTGGAGAAAAGCCTGTAGACACAGTAGTTCCCCAAAACCAGGGTTGGTGACCACTGAACTAGCACACTCCACCAAATCTCACTCTGTACAATACACCAAGTGTCATTTTACATTTCTTATGCTATCTTATTAAAGAAATAAGCTGTCAAATGAATGAGAAATCTCATGGAACCTCAAACATTTACCCTCACATGAACAGCCACATGTCCAGTGCATGGTGGTTTCTCATAACAAGCTACCTCCCAGACCAGAATGCATCCGCTAGACAGCCGTTTTATCAGTTGAGGGTTTACAACACCTTGACAACTCCTCGGCAACACCAGATAAACGAATAAAAGCCGGCTACCTCTTTCCTGCAGGTGTATGTCTTGGCACCATTCCCAAGATAACTGAGATGTGTTTTGAACATCTGAAACCATGTTTCTTCTCGTGTTTATTGTCATTTAGATACCATATCCCCTTCTGGAGAACTTGGGCTTCTATAAACAATTGAAGTTCACATGACCCAGTTTTTAATAATTATACCCTTCCTCCAAGGGGTGTGTTTTAGCAGAAATTGATTGCAAAAATATTGAGAGTCAGTGTTGGGAAAGAAAATGAGAAGTAGATGACCGTGTTCATGTTCGTGTTAATCAGTCTTTCCCAAGGTTGGTTAGAAAAATAAGATCCAGTTCTCACAAGTCATTATTTACCTTGGTTACATTCTTCCCCATGTAATTGACATTGACATCATATTACCGTATTGACATGCACTTGTCATCAAGTTGTTGAATTGGAGTGAGCAGGAAAGTATAGAAAACCAGAAAATCTATTTAGCTTCTTTTGAATTCCTATTCTGTTCACAATCTTAATATTGTCAGTGCAGAGGTCATTCTTGATAACACTGCTTGCCCCAAAATATGTGACTATCATTTCAACAGATATTTTGTGGAAGTGTGTTTGGGAACCAAATAACCCCTCGCTCTGTAGAAATTAAAGTCACTCTTCAAATACCGTCCTTTTTGCTTACCAGCCACTGAACACTTGTGTCATGATGGGAGTATTATGTTGTTAGTTTGCTCCACCATGAATAGAAGGAAGCTTAGGGATTCATGCTTGCGCTGGGTATTAACACTGGGATTAGCTGAGAGGCATCTGGGATACTCAAGGCTGTGAAGCACAAACAGACCGCTCCCTTTATTGTTGTGATGCGTACCTCGTTTGCCACAATTAACGGCTTCACTCCAATGCATTGTGCCTACAGAGGCAAGGTCTTGCTAGTTTGGAAAGGGGGCAGGCCCCTGCTTGAGGACCATAACGATGTTGACGTTTGCTCTGTATACCTCCATTTGTCTACTGTAGAGTCCAACCATAGACTTGCCATAGACAACCATAGACTCAAAGAAACTCTTGTTACACAGAATGACATGGCTTTGTTAACTAATTGCATCACACCCATTGTAGCCATCCTTGTGAGTGAATTCAACCTTCGTGTGAAATTCTATGTACACCTTCACTGACTGATTATGCATATCCTGAATTGACCCCAGATTGAGTACCTGCATTAGCTAACGCAAACATTGGCTCATTTTCTGTATCCTTCCTCTTTTGCAGAATGCTGTCTGAGAAGGAAGTCATGGAAAGATACGGCCACAGCAGACTGGTGCTGGTGGTCTACATCATCACCTTCCTGATTGGCTTCCCTGCCAATGTTGTGGCCTTCTACACCTTCAGCAAGAAGGTGAGACAGAAAGCCATGCCCATCGACATCCTGCTCCTTAACCTGACCATCTCGGACCTCCTCTTCCTGCTCTTCCTGCCCTTCAAGATCAAAGAGGCGGCGGACTACACGAAATGGAACATGCCCCACTTCCTGTGTCCATTGACCAGCTTCGTCTTCTACACAACCATTTACAACAGCACCTTCTTTCTGACCGCCATCAGCGTCGAACGCTACCTGGGGGTGGCCTTTCCCATCAAGTACAAACTCAAAAGACGGCCTTTGTACGCCACGGTGGCTAGCGTCTTCTTCTGGGCGATCTCCATGGCGCACATCAGTATCGTTTACATCATGCAATACTTCGTACATCCCAATGCCACCCGGACAGACCCTTCGGAACTGGACGTGTGTTACGAGAATTTCACCCAGGAGCAGCTGCAGGTCCTGATACCTATCCGTCTGGAGCTCTTTCTGGTTCTATTCTGTGTACCTTTCTTCATCTGCTGCTTCTGCTACATCAACTTCATCCGGATCCTCGCTCAGCTGCCCAACATCAACCCCAAGAAACGTCTGCGGGCCATCGGCCTATCTCTGGGGACCCTGCTGGTGTTCATCGTCTGCTTCGCGCCCTATAACCTGTCACACGTAGTGGGCTTCGTCAACTGGAAGAGTTCCGATTGGCGGGTGGACGCGCTCTTGTCCAGTACCGTCAACGCCAGCCTGGACCCCATCATCTTCTACTTCTCCTCGTCGGCCCTCAGGGATACCTTACACCTCTTCCTGAAGAGCTTGGTGGAGAGGGTGCAGGGGTTGTGCTGCTGCCGTAAGGCTCTCTCCTGCCCCCTGGTGTTCTGCTCCAGAATTCAGAAGGACAGCACGCCAAGCTCCAATGACAGCTCCTTATAGTGCACATGTGTCAAACTCATTCCACGGAGGGCAGATGGTCTGCGGGTTGTCACTCCTCCCTTGTACTTGATTGATTAATTAAGGTCACTAATTAGTAAAGAAATCCCCTCACCTGGTTGTCTATGTCTTAAAAACCAAAGACCTGCAGACACTAGGCCTCCATGAAATTAGTTTGACACCCCTGTTATAGTGTGTTGTCAAGCCATATGCTACACATGCTACATGCTAGCTACATAAGTTAGCTAAATGCTAGCCTGTTCAATGTATTTATTGCACTTCGGTTCTTATGGAAAAGACTGAGGTCTATGCTATCTGTCTTTATAAGTAGCCTATAGATGAATCAGTGGCGGTCGGTGCCGTTTAAGATGAGGGAGGATGTTATTTTTTTTATGAGCATGGCCTTATTTTTATTACAGCATATTAGATGACTGTCATTCATATTCCATTCTCCCAGTTCAATGTAACATCGATAGGTTTAGGCTACCACATGAGGTTGCTACTACCTAGCCTATGAGTGAAAGTTCGAGGTCGAGATAATTTTGAGTAATCAAGGTGACATACAGTGACACATTCCTCCTCTGAGGAGCCTCCACTGACATTAATGTATGTGTAGTATGCATTTATATGTGTGTATTTATTAGCATTTGAAGGTTTTATATTATTTCTGTTCCCCTATATTTTATATGAACTTTTTATACTGATGACATTAAAATCTCTTTTTGCATCATACTTCTGGAAATATTCAAAGTGATTTCCCCTATGAAAATGTTTCACAAAATGTTTCAATACTCTGCGATTGTCCCAATCTGTGTCGGATGTAGCTGTTGTAACTTTCTCACTCATCATTATTCATGATTCATTCAGGACTATTCGTAATCAAGGTAGCATCCACATTAATGTATAAGTGTTTTGAAACATATTCTATTCTTATTTACAATAAAAGTGACTCCAAAATGACATAATACATGATTTAACATTCAAATCTATTGGGCACAAACTAATCTGAAACACAACCAAAACAAACAGCAAATGCATCCAACAAGTTTGTAGAGTCACAAGCTTGATGTAATCATTGCATGCTATGAATATGGGACCAAAATACTAAACTTTTGACTACTTTAATATACATATAAGTGAATTTGTCCCAATACTATATTTTGCTCTCTCATCTACACACAATACCCCATAATGACAAAGTGAAAACGTGTTTTTAGAAATGTTTGCACATTTAATTAAAATGAAATACAGAATTATCTCATTTATATACATAAGTATTCACACCCCTGAGTCAATACATGTTAGAATCACATTTATCAGCGATTACAGCTGTGAGTTTTTCTGGGTAAGTCTCTAAGAGCTTTGCACACCTGGATTGCACAATATTTGCACATTATTCTTTTGAAAAGTCTTTAAGCTCTGTCAAGTTGGCTGTTGATCATTGCTAGACATCCATTTTCAAGTCTTGCCATATATTTTCAAGCCGATTTAATGATTTAAGTCAAAACTTAAAACTGTAAACTGTAACTAGGCCACTCAGGAACATTCAATGTTGTCTTGGTAAGCAACTCCAGTGTATATTTGGCCTTGTGTTTTAGGTTATTGTCCTGCTGAAAGGTGAATTTGTCTCCCAGTGTCTGTTGGATGGCAGTCTGAACCAGGTTTTCCTCTGGGATTTTGCCTGTGCTTAGCTCTATTCTGTTTCTTTTTATCCAAAGAAACTACCTAGTCCTTGCCGATGACAAGCATATCCATAACATGATGCAGCCACCACCATGCTTGAAAATATGAAGAGTGGTACTCAGTGATGTGTTGTGTTGGATTTGCCGCAAACATAATGCTTTGTATTCAGGACAAAGTTAATTTCTTTGCCACATTCTTTGCATTTTTACTTTAGTGCCTTATTGTAAACAGGATGCATGTTTTGGAATATTTTATTATTTTATTCTACAGGCATCCTTCTTTTCACTGTGCCATTTATTTTATTTTTATTTAATCTTTTTCACCTTTATTTAACCAGGTAAGCCAGTTGAGAACAAGTTCTCATTTACAACTGCGACCTGGCCAAGATAAAGCAAAGCAGTGCGATAAAAACAACAACATAGAGTTACATATGTGGTAAAACAAAACATAATGTCAAAAATACAACAGAAAATATATATACAGTGTGTGCAAATGTAGCAAGTTATGGAGGTAAGGCAATAAATAGGCTATAGTGCAAAATAATTACAATTAGTATTAACACTGGAATGATAGATGTGCAAGAGATGATGTGCAAATAGAGATACTGGGGTGCAAATGAGCAAAATAAATAACAATATGGAGATGAGGTAGGGTGGGCTAATTTCAGATGGGCTGTGTACAGGTGCAGTGATCGGTAAGGTGCTCTGTCAACTGATGCTTAAAGTTAGTGAGGGAGATAAGAGTCGGAGGCTATTTTGTAAATGACATCGCCGAAGTCAAGGATCGGTAGGATAGTCAGTTTTACGAGGGCATGTTTGGCAGCATGAGTGAAGGAGGCTTTGTTGCAAAATAGGAAGCCGATTCTAGATTTAACTTTGGATTGGAGATTCTTAATGTGAGTCTGGAAGCAGAGTTTACAGTCTAACCAGACACCTAGGTATTTGTAGTTGTCCACATACTCTAGGTCAGACCCGTCGACCGATTCTAGTCGGGTAGGCGGGTGCCAGCAGCGTTCGATTGAAGAGCATGCATTTAGTTTTACTAGTGTTTAAGAGCAGTTGGAGGCTACTGAAGGAGTGTTGTATGGCATTGAAGCTCGTTTGGAGGTTTGTTAACACAGTGTCCAATGAAGGGCCAGATGTATACAAAATGGTGGTTCTAAGAGTCACCAGCAGCAAGAGCGACATCATTGATATACACGGAGAAAAGAGTCGGCCCAAGAATTGAACCCTGTGGCACCCCCATAGAGACTGCCATAGGTCCAGACAACAGGCCCTCCAATTTGACACATTATACTCTATCTGAGAAGTAGTTGGTGAACCAGGCGTGGCAGTCATTTGAGAAACCAAGGCTATTTAGTCTGCCAATAAGAATGCGGTGGTTGATAGAGTCGAAAGCCTTGGCTAGGTCGATGAAGACGGCTGCACAGTACTGTCTATTATCGATCGCGGTTATAATATCGTTTAGGACCTTGAGCGTGGCTGAGGTGCACCCATGACCAGCTCGGAAAACTGATTGCATAGCGGAGAAGGTACGGTGGGATTCGAAATGGTCAGTGATCTGTTTGTTAACTTGGCTTTCAAAAACTTTAGAAAGGCAGGGCACGATGGATATAGGTCTGTAACAGTTTGGATCTAGAGTGTCACCCCCTTTGAAGAGGGGGATGACCGCGGCAGCTTTCCAATCTCTGGGGATCTCAGACGTTACGAAAGAGAGGTTGAAGAGGCTAGTAATAGAGGTTGTGACAATTTTGGCGGCTAGTTTTAGAAAGAAAGGGTCCAGATTGTCTAGCCCAGATGATTTGTAGGGGTCCAGATTTTGCAGCTCTTTCAGAACATAATCATTCTCGATTATTGTAGATTTATCGGTGGTGATAGTGTTTCCTAGCCTCAGTGCAGTGGGCAGCTGGGAGGAGGTGCTCTTATTCTCCATGGACTTTACAGTGTCCCAAAACCTTTTGGAGTTAGTGCTACAGGATGCAAATTTCTGTTTGAAAAAGTTAGCCTTTGCTTTCCTAACTGCTTGTGTATATTGGTTCCTAACTTCCCTGAGAAGTTGCATATCGCGGGGGCTATTTGATGCTAATGCAGTACGCCACAGGATGTTTTTGTGCTGGTCAAGGGCAGTCAAGTCTGAGGAGAACCAGGGGCTATATCTGTTCTTAGTTATGTATTTTTTGAATGGGGCATGTTTATTTACGATTGAGAGGAAATTACTTTTAAAGAACAAGCAGGTATCCTCTACTGACGGAATGAGATCTATATCCATCCAGGATACCTGGGCCAGGTCAATTAGGAAGGCCTGCTTGCTAAAGTGTTTTAGGGAGCGTTTGACAGTGATTACCCCAGTGTTTGACCGCGGACCCGTTACGGACGCAGGCAATAAGGCAGTGATCGCTGAGATCCTGGTTGAAGACAGCGGAGGTGTATTTAGAGGGTAAGTTAGTCATGATGATATCTATGAGGGTACCCATGTTTACAGATTTAGGGTTGTACCTGGTAGGTTCGTTGATAATTTGTGTGAGATTGAGGGCATCTAGTTTGGATTGTAGGATGGCCGGGGTGTTAAGCATATCCCAATTTAGGTCACCAAGCAGTACGAACTTTGAGGATAAATGGGGGGCAATCAATTCACATATGGTGTCCAGGGCACAGCTGGGGGCTGAGGGGGGTCTGTAGCAAGCGGCAACAGTAAGAGACTTATTTCTGGAAAGGTGGATTTTTAGAAGTAGAAGCTCAAACTGTTTGGGCACAGACCTGGATAGTATGATAGAGCTCTGCAGGCTATCTCTACAGTAGATTGCAACTCCACCCCCTTTGGCAGTTCTATCTAGACAGAAAATGTTGTAGTTGGGGATGGACATTTCAGAATTTTTGGTGGCCTACATAAGCCAGGATTCAGACACTGCTAGAACATCAGGGTTGGAGGAGTGTGCAAACGCAGTGAATAACTCAAACTTAGGAAGGAGGCTTCTGATGTTAACGTGCAGAAAACCAAGGCTTTTACGGTTACAGAAGTCAACAAATGATAGCTCCTGGGGAGTAGGAGTGATACTGGGGGCTGCAGGGTTAGCCTCTACATCACCAGAGGAATAGAAGAGGACTAGAATAAGGATACGGCTAAAGGCTTTAAGAACTGGTCTTCTAGTGCATTGGGTACAGAGAATAAAGGGGGCAGATTTCCGGGCGTTGTAGAAAAGATTCTGGGCATTATGTACAGACAAGGATATGGAAGAATATGAGTACAGTGGAGGTAAACCTAAGCGTTGGGTAACAATGAAAGAGATAGCATCACTGGAGGCACAGATTGAGCCGGTCTCGGCGTGTATGGGGGGTGGAACAAAGGAACTATTTGAGGCAGTTTGAGAGGGACTTGGGGTTCTACAGTGAAATTGTATAATAAGAACTAACTGGAACAGCAATAGGCAAGGCATATTGACATGGGAGAGAGGCATAAAGCAATCACAGGTGTTATTAGAGAGAGCTAAGACATCAACTGGTAATGGCAATAAAGTTTGGGCTGAGGCTAAACAGAATAAACAGGACAGGGTACCGTGTAAAGGAACAGTCCAGCAGGCATCAGCTGTGCAGCTGAGTGATCATAAGGTCCAGTGAACAGCAATATGTGAGTCCGAGAGCAGTTCAAATTGGTGCTTCAGCACAGCGAGCAGGAAGCACAGTTGTAGTTTGCGTGTGCTAGCGGGCCGGGGCTAGCAGATGGATCTTCGTGGTCGTCGCAACAGGAAGCCTGTTGAAACCACAGACGATTACGTCGGCAGACCAGTCGTGATGGATCGGCAGGGCTCCGTGTCAACTCTAGGAGGTCCCGTCCGGTTGACAGAGAGGTAGATAGCCGGGAGATGTGCCTGACTCAAGGCTAGCTCAAGGCTGATTAGCCAACAACAACGTTCATTTGGTTGCAGCTAGCTAGTTGCGATTATCCAGTGTTGCAGGCCACGGACAATGGAGAAAATCCGCTAACGGTGGCTAATAGCAAGTAGCTAGTTAGCTGGTTAGCTGGCTACTCCCGTCCGGTAGACAGAGAGGTAGATAGCCGGGGCTAGCTCAAGGCTCAAGGCTAACTGGTGCTACGGGGGCAGTGGTGATTAGCCTACAGCAACATCCATTCGGTTGCGGCTAGCTAGATCCGGTGTTAAGGTCCAGTGATTCAGTTATTCCGGCAGAAAATCCGATGTTCTGGGTGAAAACCGCTAACGGTGGCTAATAGCAAGTTGTTGATCCATCCTCAGTTTTCTCCTATCACAGCCATTAAACTCTGTAACGGTTTTAAAGTCACCATTGGCCTCATGGTGAAATCCCTGTGTTGTTTCCTTCCTCTCTGGCAACTGAGTTAGGAAGGACGCCTGTATCTTTGTAGTGACTGGGTGTATTGATACACCATCCAAAGTGTAATTAATAACTTCACCATGTTCAAAGGGATATTCAATGTCTGCTTTTATTTTTACCCATCTACCAATAGGTGCACTTCTCTGCTAGGCATTGGGAAACCTCCCTGGTCTTTGTGGTTTGTTTTTGAAATTCACTGCTCGACTGTGGGACCTTACAAATAATTGTATGTGTGGGGTACAGAGATGAGGTAGTCATTCAAAAATCATGTTAAACACAGAATGATTCCATGCAACTTATTATGTGTCTTGTTAAGCAAATTTTACTCCTGCATTTATTTAGGCTTGCCATAACAAAGGGGTTGAATGCTTACTGACTCAAGACATTTCAGCTTTTCATTTGGTATTAATTTGTATACATTTGTGTGGGTGGTTTTTAGAATACCTGGCACAGTGTCCAGAGGCAGGACGCTCCTCCTCTTGTGTTTCTCTCTCTGCGTTGGCCCAATGACATGCAGCATGGAGGCTAGTAGTACAATATGCCTGCCTGAGTGGAGGATGAAAGGAAGAAAATACCAGCCCCCCCTGCCCACTCCCCCGGCCCATCCTACTCCTCCCTCTCCTCCTCCTTGGCTTACTCACCCCCACCGCAGCACAGGAAAAGCAATGTGTGTGTCAGAGAGCCTGTGTCTCTCAGGGTCTGAGATTGTGAGTGTGTCTGGCGTTAGTGTGTGTGGGTTTTTGTGTGGCAGTATGTGTAAACCCATGTCTGTGTCTGTCTGTCTGAGACCTGCGCTAGTCTCCCCTCGGCCCCCTAGATCATTTCCATCACAAAGGGGTGGTGTGTGTCGGTGGGACAGTCGTGGCTGGAATTCCAGACTCCCCTCTTCTCGGTCTCTCTCTCTGTCGATCCCCCTTTCTCTGCTGTCATTGTGACCCACCAAGGACTAGCCTTAGCTTGCATACGTCACCCCTGTACCTACACTGGTGGACATTCCTGCAGTCAGCATGCCAATTCCACGCTCTTTCAAAACTTGAGATATCTGTGGCATTGCGTTGTGTGACAAAACTGCACATTTTAGAGTGGCCTTTTATTGTCCCCAGCACAAGGTGCACCTGTGTAATGATCATGCTGTTTAATCAGATTCTTGATATGGCACACCTGTCAGGTGGATGGATTATCTTGGCAAGGAGAAATGCTCATTAATCAGCTTCTTGATATGCCACAAAAAAATATAAATAATATTCAGTCAGGTCCATAATTATTGTCAGCCTTGATAAAGATGAGCAAAAAAGACTGTATAAATTAAAGTACTGAGCTATATCGCATGCACATTTTTTGGGGTGGACATTTTATTATTTTATACTAATACAATTGCTCAGATAAAGAGATTGTGTTTAACAACTAATAACAAAAAACTCAAAAAGATGGGGGTTAAAATTATTGGCACCCCTGTTTTCAGTACTCCAGCACCCTCCCCTTGCGAAGATAACGACACTGAGCTTTTTTCTAAAATGTTTTATGAGATTGGAGATCACATTATGAGGGATCTTAGACTATTCCTGCATAAAGAATCTTTCCAGATCCTTGATATCCTTCGTCTGCTCTTATGGACTGCCCTCTTCAAATCAAACCTCAGGTTTTCAATGGAGTTCAAGTCTAATTGCTCCTGTAAGTCGCTCTGGATAAGAGCGTCTGCTAAATGACTAATGTAAATGTAAGTCCAGAGACTGAGATGGCCATTGCAAAATGTAGATTTTATGGTCAATTAACCATTTCTTTGTGGATTTTGATTAGTGCTTGGGGTTATTGTCTTGCTCGAAGATCCTCTTCCGGCAAAGTGTTAGCCTCCTGGCAGAGGCAACCAGGTTTTGGGTTAAAATGTCCTGGTACCTGGTATGAGATACTTTTCTGTATATGCTTCTGTTTCTCAACACCAAACCCACCACTGGTGTGCGTGGTCAAAGAGCTCTATTTTCATGTCATCTGACCATAGCGCCGATTCCAATCCAAGTGCCAATGCCGTTCCTCAAACTCCAGGCGGTGCTATGGTCAGACGCTATGGTCAGAAATTGCATATAATATTGCTCAGTATTTGTATTATTTATTTTATTCAGTCTTTTTTGCTCATCTTTATCAAGGGTGCCAGTAATTATGGACATGAATGTATTGCAAAGACCACAGTAAATGGACATCAGTAACTGTTGTATTGGAATGCTGGTGTAGGGGATTGTTTAAGCTGAGAAGGACATATGGGGTTATTTTAAAGGCATGAGTTAGCACTTGTTTTATTTGGCTCAGGCTGAAGTGGTGTAAAATGTATCCAAAGAATATCATCCTGATCGATATACAGTACAGAAGCATTCAACAGCAACGGGAGTCTGATCAATAAATGCTGTATATCATCTTTACGAGGGGATTGTAATGTGTGCCTGAGGGTTGTTGGTATTCTCACTCACACAGTCTGAAGAGGACATTGTCATCCCCTTTTGAAAACATCATAAGCATGTTCTCGGAGTACGCTTTCAGGACATGTTACTTTAAAAAACTGCCATTGTGTTTGGCCAATTTCATAAACTGAAGTGTAACTGACTCTCCAAGAGTGTCTCCGAGTAGGAGTGATAATCTACGGTAGGATCAGGTCCCCCTTCTTCATATAATCTTATTCATTAGGATCTAAAATCCAAGCCTGACCCTATATCAGCACACCTACTCTGAGACTTTCTGAATACGTGCCCCATATTCCTTATAACTGCACCATAAGACTCTTACTCATCTCTCTCCTCTGTGTGGTGTCTGATGCCCCCATCTCTGATGTCCCTTTAGAGCCAGAATGACCTGGAAGGGCAGCAGATCACCACTGGGTTCAACCTGCGCAAGAGGACCCACCAGCTCCAGCAGGCCTGCAGTCACATAATGGAAAATGTATTTCAATGCAAAATGAAAAATGCTGCTATCTTTGACTAGAGTTGGAAAATATTGATATTGAGGACAGACCCTGATAGAGGCCTTGGGAAGACCACCATGGATCCAGAGCTAAGTCTTAGAAAGGCTCTTGTTAAGCATTCATGACTTACACCGGGTCCTTCTCATGCTATACATCCACTAAACCCATCAGACCTCCCTCCCCCCGTCTCTCTCGGACGCACTGACCTAAGCTGCTCTCTACACCTGTGATGAGTGTGATGGAAGGAGTCAGGCGCAGGAGCATAATCACCGAATACAGAGTTTGATAATAATAATAATATGCCATTTAGCAGACGCTTTTATCCTAAGCGACTTACAGTCATGCTTGCACACATTATTATTTTTTTGTGTTTATGGGTGGTCCCGGGGATCGAACCCACTACCTTGGCGTTACAAGCACAGTGCTCTACCAGCTGAGCTACACACAAATGCGCTGGAATAGTGACAAACGAAACAGGCACAGGGGAAACTATCATCCCTGGCAATACACTGTAACGGATATCCAATAATACATAGGCACAGGGGAAAATCTACCCGGGCAACAATATGTTACGAGTAGCTCCACCCAAGATACACTACTCTCACAATGAAACAATCACCCACAAGGACAAGTGGGCAGAGGGAACACTTATACACGGACTAATGAGGGGATAAGAACCAGGTGTGTGTGATTGACAAGACAAGACAAATGTAATGATGATAATTGGGGGAGGCAGTGGCTAGTAAGTCGGTGACGACGAACGCCGAAGCCTGCCCGAACAAGGAGGGGAGGCAGCCTCGGCGGAATTCGTGACACCACCCTTCCACTGATCTCCCTTGTAATCAGAGTAGCACAGCCATTTTCATTTGTTAGCGCTCCATTGGGCCCTATCTATCTCCATAGACATGAATGCACATAATCCTGGTAAGGAAGTCCACTCCAGAGGCAATAACAATAGCAGTGTCTAGAATGCACAGGGAGAGATTAGATAATACTGGGGTCAATGCAGGGAAGGCAGATCGCCTAGGTTTCTCATGAATCTGTTATGGATCAGTAACATCATATATACAGTAGAGTACAGTAGATCCAAACAAGTAGTGGATCCTATGAATCAGCTATTGTGTGAGAGTTAGAGGCTACACCAAGAACCATAGAGAGCATAGATGGTGATAAGATAGTATTGACTAGCATAGACGGACAATTCTACACGGCCCTTCTTAGCTGTGGGAGGTTTCTCAGGCTTCTTAGTACTGACTCTGTGCTCCTTTGGCTCTGTCTGTCCCACCAGACCAGAGAGGAGATCACAGAGCTGATGACGGACATCCATCGTCTGGAGCAGGAGCTGCAGACTACAGAGTGCCCCCTGAAGCTGGTCCATACCAGGCTGGAGAACAGGAACTCGAGGCCCGGAGTGGACCTCTGCAGAGACCAGGTAGAACCATAAAAATAGAATTACTGGAATGGGGAAAAAGCCCCTCAAACCAGGGCAATTTGACAGTACACTCACTATGACCGCCGGTCCACACGTCAAGGGAAATTGACTTGAATGTTATTGTCCGTTCTACTCATTCTATTCTATGGTTGATTCTAACCTGTAAAGCAGGAATGGGTATTCTTTGGTCCTGGAGTGTCTTTGTGTGTTCAGACGTTTGTTCTATGAAAGCCTGCACACATTGACCCTTCAGAGGACCTGAGTTGTTGTAAAGGTTGATTTTGTCATGGAAAAGGAGCTGTGTCTCTGTTTGTCATATTATACTGAACAAAAATATAAACGCAACATGTAAAGTGTTGGTCCCATGTTTCATGAGCTGAAATAAAAGATCCCAGAAATGTTCCATTCGCACAAAAAGCTTATTTCTCTAAAAATTGTGTGCACAAATGTGTTTACATGCCCTTTAGTGAGCATTTTTCCTTTGCTAAGATAATACATCCACCTGACAGGTGTGGCATATCAAGAAGCTGATTAAACAGCATGATCATTACACAGGTGCACCTTGTGCTGGGGACAATAAAAGGCCACTTTAAAATGTGCAATTTTGTCACACAACACAATGCCACAGATGTCTAAAGTTTTGAGGGAGTGTGCAATTGGCATGCTGACTGCATGAATGTCCACCAGAGCTGTTGCCAGAGAATGTAATGTTCATTTCTCTACCATAAGGCACCTACAACGTAGCTTTAGAGAATTTGTCAGTACATCCAACCGGCCTCAAAACCGCGGACCATGTGTAACTTCCACATCTTGCTTCTTCACCTGCGGGATCATCTGAGACCAGCCACCCGGACAGCTGATGAAATGTAGGAATATTTATGTCTGTAATAAAGCCTTTTTGAGGGGAAAATATCATTCTGATTTGCTGGGCCTGACTTCCCACCCATGTCTGCGCCCATGCCTTGTCATGTGAAATCCATAAATTAGGTCTGAATGAATTTATTTCAGTTGACTGATTTCCTTCTATGAACTGTAACTCAGTAAAATCTTTGAAATGGTTGCATGTTGCATTCATATTTTTGTTCAGTATATAATGTGTGTCCATGCCTTGACTCTGTAATCTCTGTAGGTGCATTCTGGGCTGGTGGAAGAGGCTAAGCAGTTGGGAGCCACAATAGAAGCATTACAGCAGAATCTAGCCAGGTCTATGTGAGTGTTTGTGTTATTGAGTTGCTATGAAACTGAGCACATCATATGTTCACCTCGTATGGCTCTTTCACAGCATATTGAACATCTGATGTGCTCACTTTCATAGCATATTGGCGTTTAATATAAGGACCCCCCACACACACACACCATCTAACCCTGTGTTGCTGTTCTGTGACCCTGTGTACCAGGCACTCTCTGCAGTCCTTAGAGGAGCACCAGGCCTGTATGGGAGAAGACCTGTCCAGGAAGCAGGAGGCCCTGGAGCTGGAGCAGCGAAGCAACCACATCCACCAGCGCCTGGAGGCCCTGCCTGAGGCTGAGACTGCCAAGATCATCCCTGGAGTCACCGTCCCCAAGCCCGGCTTCACCAGAGAGATGTACTGATGAGGTGAACACACACATGAACACACGCACAAACGCATTTTGAAATTCACTATGTATGGAGCGGTTATACTTTGACTCCAATTCCCTGACTGAAATTTGGATTTACAATAGCGATCAATTGAACTAAAGCCTCACACAGTTTAAAATGTGTGGTGTTTATTACAAAGCTAAATATACAATACGTTTATAATATAGAAAGGTTACAAAATAAGGAATTGTTTTTAAAACAATTTTTTTTAGAGCATTATATTTTTTTAAATATCAAGTGTAGTTCAGTACAATGAGAGGCTGTATAAAAATGATAGCTACTACAAAAACAGTCAACACACAGGGCGAAAGTTGATCTTTCTATTTTTAGAACTGGCCAACAAGCAGTTCACTCCACATTGTTCCAATGCTTTGAAAGGTCATGCTGCTCACAGGGCAGGAAGCTCCTCCCAAAGCGTTTTTTTTTTACATTTACTGTCCTTTTATGAGTCCATCTTTGAGTAGGGGAGTGTAGCGAAATAACTTGGGTACTGTAATCAATGGTTCACCGTTACAAGTTGTCCTCAAAATGCTCCTGAAGCCTCTCTCCACTGTTACTGTATCACCTAAACAGAAACCCTAATATGTGTCTATACAACAACACAATATACATGTTTTACATACTCTTATCCAGAGTGACTTACAGGAGCAATTAGGGCCTTGCTCAAGGGCACACCGGCATATTTTTTTGCCTAGCCGGCTCAGGGATTCGAACCAGCGACCTTTCAGTTAGTAGCCCAACGCACTTAACCACTAGGCTACCTGCCGCCCTATACTGAACTGAGAATGAACAAATGTAGGCTACCTGCTGTCCTATACTATAGCAATAGAATAAACAAAATCATTGTAATATAAACTGACAATGGCAAGCGTGCCATGCCTTGAGGTGATATTGTAGCTTCTTATTTTGAGGTGTCCATCCCTTTGATTTATTTTCAATTTTTTTCAATTTTTCCCCTTCTGCATTCTGTCAGCGACCTCCGTTTCCTTGCTATATATGGCTTTATCTTACAGTATGTACTGTAGATCAAAATGAAATGTATATCTGCACTGCGTGACTATTTGGTCAGTGGTGTCAGTGTGTGTCTCCTATGGAAGTGTAGCAAAGTGGACGCTTACAAAGATTTCCTTGCAGGTTATAAAATATGTTAAATGCACGCATGCACTGTCACAATAATGTGGATTTATTCCATTTGCTTTATAGCATACATTTTGTTACGTTACAGCCGTATTCTAAAATTGATTAAATAAATAGAAATTCTCATCAATCTACACACAATACCGCATAATGACAATGCGAAAACAGGTTTTTAGAATTTTTTAAAATTGTACTTAAAATTAAAAAGAGAAATACCTTATTTACATAAGTATTCAGACCCTTTGCAATGAGACTGAAAGTTGAGCTCAGGTGCATCCTCTTTCCATTGATCATCCTTGAGATGTTTCTACAACTTGATTGGAGTCCACCTGTCGTAAATTCAATTGATTGGACATGATTTGGAAAGGCACACACCCGTCTATATAAGGTCTCACAGTTGACAGTGCATGTCAAAGCAAAAACCAAGCCATGAGGTCGAAGGAATTGTCCGTAGAGCTCCGATACAGGATTGTGTCGAGGCACAGATCTTGGGAAGGGTACCAAAAAATGTCTGCAGCATTGAAGGTCCCCAAGAACACAGTGGCCTCCATCAATCTGAAATGGAAGAAGTTTGGAACCAAGACTCTTCCTAGAACTGGCCGCCCGGCCAAACTGAGCAATCGGGGAGAAGGTCCTTGGTCAGGGAGGTGACCAAGAACCCGATGGTCACTCTGAGAGAGCTCCAGAGGACAACCATCTCTGCAGCTCTCCACCAATTAGGCCTTTATGGTAGAGTGACCAGACGGAAGCCACTCCTCAGTAAAAGGCACATGAAAGCCCGCTTGGAGTTTGCCAAAAGGCACCTAAAGACTCTCAGACCATGAGAAACAAGATTCTCTGGTTTGATGAAACCAAGATTAAACTTCTTGGCCTGAATGCCAAGTGTCACTTCTGGAGGAAACCTGGCAGCATCCCTACGGTGAAGCATGGTGGTGGCAGTCTCATGCTGTGGTGATGTTTTTCAGCAGCAGGGATTGGGAGACTAGTCAGGATCGAGGCAAAGATGAACGGAGCAAAGTACAGAGAGATCCTTGATGAAAACCTGATCCAGATCGCTCAGGACCTCAGACTGGGGCGAAGGTTCACCTTCCAACAGGACAACAACCCTAAGCACACGCAGGAGTGGCTTCAGGACAAGTCTCTGAATGTCCTTGAGTGGCCCAGCCAGAGCCTAGACTTGAACCTGATCGAACATCTCTGGAGAGACCTGAAAATAGTTGTGCTGCGATGCTCCCCATCCAACCTGACAGAGCTTGAGAGGATCTTCAGAGAAGAATGGGAGAAACTCCCCAAATACAGGTGTACCAAGCTTGTAGCGCCAAATAAGAATTAAAGCAGTAATCGCTGCCAAAGGTGCTTCAACAAAGTACTTCTTAAAGGGTCTAAATACTTATGTAAATGTACGATTTCAGTATTTTTTTTACCTGTTTTTGCTTTGTCATTATGGGGTATTGTGTGTAGATTGATGAGGGAAAAAAACTATTTAATCAATTATAGATTAAGGCTGTAGCGTAACAAAATGTTATATTAAATTAGATTATTAAAAATTAAAAAATGTGGAACAAGTCAAGGGGTCTGAATACTTTCTGAATGCACTGTACATAGGCATTGCAAAAGCAGGTTTAGGTACATTTGAACATATTTGTACATGTGCACAAATGTAAATGTGATGACATACAGTACTTTAAAAAAGATACAAAGATATAATTAGTCCAAATATATGTGTGGACACTGCATCAAGAAGTACCACAAATAGGCATATCAATAAGCCAATAAATAGGCATATCAATATATTTTATTAATGGTGCATAGTTCCAAAGCTCTTGATATGAATGATCTTTGATGTCTGGTAGTGTGACTTGTTTCAATAGAATATTACATTAAACTCCTCATATCATACTGTCTCTGCATGTGCCAAGGAATTGTGTGATCGTGCAGTGTGTAACAGAGTAACAAAGTGTCATAAATAAGAATGATAATGGAAAGCGATGGACATCCTCAGGTCATATAATCCCATTCGTCCTCTGCTGATTGCATCTCCTGTTAATAACACACAGCAATGTCAAAAGTGTGCGCGCACCAAACAGAATACCGGGAGTTTATTAATGTATTACTGTAAAAGACAATCTGGGGAGATGTTCTGTAATCTTACCAACAGAGATATCCACTTAGAAGCACTATGATGATGGCCAATAGTACACCACACAGAATCTCACAGGATTGGTTACTTTGGGATGGTGTAGAAGAATCTAGGCCACAGCAAAGAAGCATTAAAGACAAAAAACCTAAATAAAAATAATTATAATATAAATCATAATACATGTTTACCAGTGATGTAGTATGTAACACTAGTCCCCAGACTGCTGTTGACAACACAGGTGTAGTTGTGGCCCTTCATTCCAGACACGTAGAGTCTCCTGCCATCTGTAGAGAGATTGGCTGTCTGATTGGACACCTCTACCCCATCCACCAACCAGGAAAACACTGGGCTGTCCCACTGTGCCCTGTCATTGGCCACCTCACACAGGAGCGGCAAAGACGCCACAGGAGCAGCAACTAGGCGAGAGTGAGGGAGAGAAAAAGTTAGGAGGAACAAATGGTCCAAATATAGCTAAATTGGTTGCTGCGTCCTTACATAGTTCTGCACATAAGGTTAGCCTCGGCACCCAGGCTTCACTCACATTGTTCGGAAGGGGAGGTGAAAGCCTGTGACCGAGGCTAATGTAAAGGTAATGTGACTTTTTTAGTTTGCACAGTATATGCCCCAAACTAAATCCAGATAGTGACCAGAATTATTGGTGTAACTGTTTCTCACCACTCTCTCTAACATGTATATTTGCTGATTCCTCGTTCCCCATCTGGTCTGTCACAGTGATGGTGTAGATTCCATAGTTAGATGAACTTATATTCGCCACCCTAAATAAGGCCCCCTTCTGGTCTAGAGGATTGCCAGGTGCATCTTGGTGATTGGCCAGCCTGACCTTTCCCTGACCCTTCTCAGTCTCACGGTCCCAAGTCACCATGAGGATCTTCTCTGTTGGTGTAATCTGGAACTGGGTCAGCAGGACCAGGTCTCTCCCCAGAGCCACGTAAAGGAGACCCTGGTTTTGGAAATACACTGACAGGCACTGGTGTGGGTGGGGCACTGAGGAAAGATAGACAAGGAATTACTGTACATCTATTGTACACATTACTGTACCATAGTTATTTTTGCAGAGCAATATCTTACTGACAGATGGAGGATTATTTAAAAAACTCACAGAGGGCCAGGATCAGATAAATACGGCAGACCAGGATATGCCGTGTTTCCATCACATCTGCAGAGCTATTTATATTTTACAAAGGGAGGAAGAGTGTGCAACAGCATTTAAACTTGCACTCTTTTGACGCACATTGTCATGGGCAGAGGCATACCACCCTAATGTAGTTGAGGGAGCTTTGATGGCTAAATGCTATTCATTCATTTGTAAAATCATACAACAACAACAAAAAAACTATATTTTGAACATTATTAGCTATATACATCAAATGTGTTTCAATGAGCTTGACATCATTTTTTCCCTTAGAGATGGTTCTGTGGCGACAAAGATATAAAACAATACTACCCATCTAAAGCAGTTTGACATAGACCACACTTACCATTTAGATGAGAGAAAATAGGTTGGAAAGCAAAAGGAAAAAGATTCTACTCACAAGAGAATGTATCCACAGCAGTAGCTGCTCTTCCGTCTCGTAACTCTCTTGACTCTACACCATTTAGTTTATGCAAGGTTTTGAATTGCTATCAGAATATGCAAACCTTCCTTGCAAATTTTGAACCTTCTCTGTACGGTTCTGTACTACTGTACAATGAGACACCAAATCTATTTCTATGGCGGCATCCTCTATTACATAATACTGTATCCCTTTCCTGTCACTTCCTTTCTTTCATAATGTTGTACCTGATATAATCAGACATTCTAAACATGGCCAAAGCCATGCTAACAAGACAACATGCTCAGTTGGCCATTTAAAACCTTGAGCTCACGGTTACTGTTGTTTGTAACACTTGACTGGGTGCCAGTGATTCTGTTGTAGCATCCCTTTCAAGTTGTCATGCCAAACATAACAACTAAAACAGAAGCAGCGGCATCCAGGTTATTCAGTAATACAAAAGACAGGTCTTCATAACTTACCGTTTCATTTGGATATTCTGTAGGGTGACCGTACAGGTCAGCTTGATGTATTTCTGTTTTCTTGCCTAATATTTCCTGATTGAAGAACGTCAAACTCAATGCATACTGGCACTTAAAATAGCTACTGTATGTAAATGTTGAACCAGTTTTTCTTCCCTTTCCACAATCCAGTATGGCAGGAATGAAAATTAGCCTGGTGATGAGGGAGTGACTCCTACAGTATCTAGGGGAGTGACTCCTACTGTACAGTATCTCTCTTGTACCAGCTTGTACTCCTGACTGAATAGTCATACACTTTAATCCATCCTTGTACGGATACTGTGCCAGGCACACAAGTATGACGATAGGGTACTTAAAAAATATACAGTATATATTTTATTTTTGCAGGAACGATATTGAAGTTCATACATATCAGTCAACATCGATTCTGGATAGAGAGCAGAGACCCAAGTCACATTCATAACAACAGCATCCCTTCAAATACATAGAGATCCACTCAAACAATTATCTATACCACAAAGATGTTCAGATACCTAAGTAAGGAGCCACGTTACCCTCGGGCCTACTGAACCCATGTCCATGTGCGCGGACAAGCAGACACACATCCACCCGCCTAGACACATGTCCATCCCCCGCACACACCTCCATGTGCACGCATATCCGAATGCATCCATATGACACTGACAAATAATGATAGGGACGTGACACCGGCCCGAGCCACCCAGCCCATCCAGCCACCACAAAGATCCTTTGTTTTAAATACAAAGTGACCAATAGATCGGCAAGAACACTCAGCCAGCCCGAGCTGCTCGCACATCGTGACCCCCAGCCAGCATAGCCAGTAACTCTCACCCCAACACTATTTACGCCAACACTCTCCCATTTAAATTGTTTCTGAAGAGGAAGGTTTGGTAACAAAGTACAACCCCCCAAAAATCAAACATACACATATGCACTGAGTGGGCAAAACATTGGTTGCAGTCGAGCAAATACTGTACGTATTGCACCTGCACAGATGATCAGATTAATGTGGTAGTTGCCTCAGGGTTTGAAATATATCAGCAAATATTAACACCACCACTCTCTTTGTTATTTTCAGTATTAATTTCATTAAACATCACCACCACCACCACACCACAGGTTGGTAAGACATTTTGAATAAGGTCTCTATTGTATGTGTATGTAGAGAATATTGCCAGAGAGAGAGAGAGGTCAAGACTGATACTCACTGTTATAGTCCACAGCAGCAGCAGCAGGCGCAATGGGAGTCAGTCTCAACAC
Organism: Coregonus clupeaformis; assembly: GCF_020615455.1. Taxonomy (NCBI): domain Eukaryota; kingdom Metazoa; phylum Chordata; class Actinopteri; order Salmoniformes; family Salmonidae; genus Coregonus; species Coregonus clupeaformis. The sequence continues at coordinate 199,525 of NW_025534181.1, read as the reverse complement.
TTTATTGCTGCACTGATTGTTTACATGTAAACAGAGGAAGACAATTAACACATACATTGCCTTTGGAAAGTATTCAGACCTGTTGACTTTTTCCACATTTTGTTAGGTTACAGTCTTATTCTAAAATTATTTAAATAATTTTTTTCCCTCATCAATCTATACACAATACTCCATAATGACAAAGCAAAAACAGGTTTTTAGAAACGCTTGGGACACCTGTAGTTGGGGAGTTCCTTACTCTCTTTTCTGCAGATCCTCTCAAGCTCTGTCAGGTTGGATGGGGAGCGTTGCTGCACAGCTATTTTCTGGTCTCTCCAGAGATGTTAGATCGCGTTCAAGTCTGGGCTCTGGCTGCGCCACTCAAGGACAGTCAGAGCCTTGTCCCGAAGCCATCATTGAGTTGTCTTGGCTGTGTGCTTAGGGTCGTTGTCCTGTTAGAGCGGGTTTTCATCAAGGATCTCTCTGTACTTTGCTCTGTTCATCTTTGCCTCGATCCTGACTAGTCTCCCAGTCCCTGCTGCTGAAAAACATCCCCACAGCATGATGCTGCCACCACCATGCTTCACCATAGGGATGGTGCCAAGTTTCCTCCAGACGTGACGCTTGGCATTCAGGCCAAAGAGTTTAATCTTGGTTTCATCAGACCAGAGAATCTTGTTTCTCATGGTCTGTGAGTCTTTAGGTGCCTTTTGGCAAACTCCAAGTGGGCTGTCGTGCCTTTTGCTGAGGAGTGGCTTCCGTCTGGCCACTCTACCATAAAGGCCTGATTGGTAGAGTGCTGCAGAGATGGTTGTCCTTCTGGAAGGTTCTCCCGTCTCCACAGAGGAGTGACCATTGGGTTCCTGGTCACCTCCCTGACCAAGGCCCTTCTCCCCCGATTGCTCAGTTTGGCCGAGCGGCCAGCTCTAGGAAGAGTCTTGGTGGTTCCAAACTTCTTCTATTTAAGAATGATGGAGGCCACTGTGTTCTTGGGGACCTTCAATGCTGCAGGTATTTGTTGGTACCCTTCCCCAGATCTGTGCCTCGACACAATACTTTCTCGGAGCTCTACGGACAATTCCTTCGACCTCATGGCTTGGTTTTTTCTCTGACATTCACTGTCAACTGTGGGACCTTATATAGACCGGTGTGTGCCTTTCCAAATCATGTCCAATGAATTGAATTAACCACAGGTGGACTCCAATCAAGTTGTAGAAACATCTCAAGGATGATCAATGGAAACAGGATGCTCCTGAGATCAATATCAAGTCTCATAGTAAAGGGTGTAAATAAGGTATTTCTGTTTTTTATTTTTAATAAATTTGGAGAAATATCTAAAAACCTGTTTTTGCTTTGTCATTATGGGGTATCGTGTAGATTGCTTAGGATTTTATTTTATTTTATCCATTTTAGATTAAGGCTGTAACGTAACAAAATGTGGAAAAAGTCAAGGGGTCTGAATACTTTCCCGAAGGCACTGTAATATAACCTGACAATTTATTCAGCTATTTTCTGGAATTAACTTTTTCTCTTAATTAATTGTAACATCATCAATAAAAAATGAAATACAAATACAAATAATTACCCATATGGATTACATGCACACAATGTGAACTAATTCCGGATAATCAAAGGAAATGTACGCCATTTCCTAAAGACACTATACTCAACCTTTTTCTTGATGCTGATCTTCTGAAGCCTTTGAAGAAAGGAGATCTTCTTGCTCTTCTCTGTTGTCCCTGGTTTGGCTGCGGGGAGGCTGGGATCCGCAACGGCCTCAATCCTGGAACAACCAGACTGCTCACTCTGGTTGGGATCAGGTTTCGTCTCCTGGGGAATAGTTTTGAGCTCAAGAACTGGGTTAGGGGAATAAAAATTGTCTTAACAGCTCTTATTGATGGAAGAGAGGTACAATTCACCAGTCAGCCTCGCATCAGCAATCATGAGCCCAGAAGTCTGAGACAGAGTTTCTGCCACATTCTTTGCCATCAAGAGATTGACTACTCCTTGGCAGATCTTGGAGAGTGGCTTAGAACACCCTGAGCTGACCGATATGTGAAGAATAAGCGGTTGTCAGACTCACAATGCCTCTGACAGAGGGAGAGCAGAAGGCCACATCAGTATCTCCTAGTGGAGGAAGGAGGTCTTTGAGCAAGTGCTCTAGAAGAGACTGCTCTGTGAAGGCATAGACTATCCCCCAGTATCCCTCTGTTGACGGCTCCCTCTGGAGCTCACCTGTCTGCCTTCTGCTTGGGAGAGCAGATTCAGATTTAAATCTGTAGGCCACAGAAGACACTGGGGTGCTGTTCTGCAGAAGGAAGCTGCAGATCTGCTCCACCAGCTGTATCATTGGCCGGAGTATGACTGTGGAGAGAAGGGCCTAAAGGTTTCTCTCAACTGAAGCTGCATCCTCCCATTTAGCCAACATATTTGCCATGAGGTTGGATACTGGCATTGTGGCCTTATCTAACTCCTCTGACTGGGAGACAGGGCTGGTTGTGCCACTTCTAGCTCTTTCCTACAGTGCTTTAATGATACGAAGGGTTCTATCTGTGAGGGAGGGGGTTCCCTTAGATGTGGGAAAATCAGTGATGCTCGCAGATGAGGAGGTGCTCTGGATAGCTTTCAGCTCCTTGTCCAGACTCTCTCTACTCATTGTGCTGTCACAAAGTCTAACGGTAGCTTTCTCTGGCTTAACGGTGAGGCTGCTACTTCCACTTTGAGAAGTGGCAATGGCCTTCAGGGTACAATCAGAAGAGAAGGTATTAATGGGAAATATTGGCCGGTCGTATGGAATTATTGGCATGGTGGAAGAGATGCAACTCAGGATAGATTTGTCCTGGTCTCCAACACTCTCTGAGCCCACTGTGTGATCAGACACACATCTTGTCTCATTCAGACATAATACAGGGGAGTTGGTCAGTGGTGCTCTGATGTATTTCTCAACAGAAGCATCATTGTTGAGCACCGTTCCAACACTGTAGAGCATGGAACCCAAGCCACTGTTTGTGAGCAGGGAATGATCTGAATCCCTGACTTTGTCTGAGATCAAGAGTGTCACTGGGACGGATGAACTTGTCAACCTTGACCTTCACATTGTTATAAAAGCTAGCAGCAGCAGAGCAGAACCAACCCTTGGGGAACTCGGGCCCGGTCTGAGGGTCAAAACACAATGAGTTTTGGGAAGGAATGAGACCGGTCTCTGAGAACACAGCCTCACACTGGTCAGCGCTGGCAGGTGTGGGGACAGATTTCTTAAGCCTTTGCAGGTATTGGAGAAACATTCCAATAATGCTGAAGTCTGACTCCTCCCCATATTGAATGGACAGTGCAGATGGTGCAGCTGACAGACTATTCTCTCTGGTCGCTAATAAAGAAATCAGACTCTGTAGATGAACTAATGAACATCTCAATTACTACACTCACAGCCTCAGCCTGAAACTTACAGTGATGAGACATATTAGGGAGACTCCAAGAGGACCCAGTTTTGTCTCTAATAGTGATATAGTCAGAGTCCGTCTCCAATCTCACAGAGTACAAAGAAGGTGTACCAGAGGAAGATTAATCATCCATGTGGGACAACAGATTGTTTACAAATGTACTGGTGGTTTCAGATTTTGTTGCTCCCAAAGTAGACTCTGTTGCATTCTCTGTTAGGAATGAGAAGACCAGAGTGCTAATAACCTTCTTAGGGCTCGTGCCTAAGTGAAGTTGGTATGTGTCCTCTGCATTGACAGACATGGAGTGAGAACTGCAGAGTTTCTCACAAAGGGCCAATACTCTTAACTGAGTCTCTGAAAGTTTCTCAATCTCTCTGAATAAAAGTATATCATTCAAAGAAACCATGGCAATGTCAGCATGGTTCAAGTCATCCTGAAGCTCGTCAGGTGTGGCTGGGACATCTTGAATTGGAAAAGGCATCTCTATGTCCAAATCCAAGTCTTTATCTACAGTCTCAACCATTTCTGACACTTCTGCAATCAAGTATGGGAAACTGACAACATTTGGAGTTTGGAGTGTAATGGGGCACTGATCGTAGTAGTGAGTAAGGCTTGTTGAGGATCAGACAAGGACCTCACTGACGGCACAAATGGCCATGGTCAAAACCTCCATTGATGCCTGTTGTGGAGCATGTTGGTCAACTTGTCTTCCTGTCTTATTCACCACATTTTTACCACATTCACCTTACTGTGCCTTTTGGTGAAAATTCTAGCAATGAGACGGAGAAACTTGTTAAACTGTCAAACTTTAATTGGCTTGTCCTGCTTCGACAATGGGACTACACTATATATACAAAAGTATGTGGACACCCCTTCAAATTAGTGGATTTGGCTATTCCAGCCACACCCTTTGCTGACAGGTGTATAAAATCGAGCACAAACCCATGCGATCTCCATAGACAAACACTGGCAGTAGAATGGCCTTACTGAAGTTCTCAGTGACTTTCATCATGGCACCGTCATAGGATGCCACCTTTCCAACAAGTCAGTTCGTCAAAGTTCTGCTCTGGTAGAGCTGCCCAGGTTAACTGTAAGTGCTGTTATTGTGAAGTGGAAACGTCTAGGAGCAACAACGGCTTAGCCGCAAAGTGTTAGGCCACAGAAGCTCACAGAATGGGACCGCTGAGTGCTGAAGCATGTAGCGCGTAAAAATCATCTGTCGGTTGCAACACTCACTACCAAGTTCCAAACTGACTCTAGAAGCAACGTCAGCATAAGAACTGTTTGTCGGGAGCTTCATGAGATGAGTTTCCATGGCCGAGCAGCCGCACACAAGCCTAAGATCACCATGTGCAATGCCATGCGTCGGCTGGAGTGATGTAAAGCTCACCGCCATTTGACTCTGGAGCAGTGGAAACGCGTTCTCTGGAGTGATGAATCACGCTTCACCATCTGGCAGTCCGACTGACGAATCTGGGTTTGGCGGATGCCAGGAGAACGCTCTCTGCACGAATGCATAAAGCCAACTGTAAGGTTTGGTGGAGGAGGAATAATGGTCTAGGGTCGTTTTTCATGGTTTGGGCTAGGCCCCTTAACGCTACAGCATACAATGATATTCTAGACCATTCTGTGCTTCCAACTTTGTGGCATCAGTTTGGGGATGGCCCTTTCCTGTTTCAGCATGAAAATGCCCCCATGCACAAAGTGAGGTCCATACAGAAATGGTTTGTGTAGATCGGTGTGGAAGAACTTGACTGGCCTGCACAGACCTTGACCTCAACCCCATCGAACACCTTTGTGATGAATTGGAACACCGACTGCGAGCCAGGCCTAATTGCCCAACATCAGTGCCTGACCTCACTAATGCTCTTGTGTCTGAATGGAAGCAAGTCCCCGCAGCAATGTTCCAACATCTAGTGGAAATTCTACCCAGAAGAGTGGAGGCTGTTATAGCAGCAAAGGGGGGACCACCTCCATATTAATGCCTATGATTTTGGATTGAGATGTTGGACAAACAGGTGTCCACATTCTTTTGATCATGTAGTGTCCAGTGAGCTGGAGCAGTGACTACTGCCACTAGCTGAGCAGCTATCTGGGCATTAGCCGTTGGGACTTCTAGCCATGTTGCGCTAAGCCCACTAAGGTTGTCCAGGGTCTGTTGTATATGCTCCGACATAAAATAATCTGTTTCACCACAAGTTTTGCCCACAGCTATGAACTGTCTGTCTTTGATCTCCCGAAGCAGATCTGCTTCAGATTGGAGAAGTGTTGTGCTCACCTTCCGGTTGTCTATATACTCACCACCCTAGACACCCTTCAAGATCAAGTCCTCAGTGACTCAGAAAAGTTCCTTCAATGGGTCAGCCAAAGCTCTGATGCAAATTGTTCTGGTCTCAGAGTTTCCAACATCTTCATTGTGAGCCCGGTCTTCTTCCGTAAGTGGTCTGCAACAGACATTCAAAATCAACATCATATTATCACGGCTCAGGCTAAGACCCAGATGCAGACACAGGAGGCAGATAGTAAGAGTCTCAGAGTTTATTAAAGTACAAGAGGCAGGCAATCGGTAGGGCAAGGCAGCCAAAGAGTTGTAGTCCAAATCAGAGTCAGGCAGGTACAGGACGGCAGTCAGCATCAAGGTCAGGACAGGCAGAAAGGTCAGAACTGGGAAGACTAGAGCAAAGGAAACATTGTATGACTTGAAGGGACAAGACGAACTGGCAACAGACAAACAGAAAACGAGGTATAAATACGCAAATGGGAGACACCTGGTGGGGGTTGGAGGCAATCACAAGACAAGTGAAACAGATCAGGGTGCGACACATACAGTGCCTTGCAAAAGTATTCATCCCCCTTGGCGTTTTTCCTATTTTGTTGCATTACAACCTGTAATTTAAACAGATTTTTATTTGGATTTCATGTAATGGACATACACAAAATAGTCCAAATTGGTGAAGTAAAATGAAAAAAATAACTTGTTTCAAAAAAGTCAAAGAAATAAATAACGGAAAAGTGGTGCGTGCATATGTATTCACCCCCTTTGCTATGAAGCCCCTAAATAAGATCTGGTGCAACAAATTACCTTCAGAAGTCACATAATTAGTTAAATAAAGTCCACATGTGTACAATCTAACTGTCACATGATCTGTCACATGATCTCATGGGCTCCCGAGTGGCGCAGCGGTCTCAGTGCTTGAGGCGTCACTACAGACTCCCTGGTTCGATTCCAGAATGTATCACAACCGGCCGTGCTTGGGAGTCCCATAGGGCGGCGCACAATTGGCCCAGCGTTGTCCGGGTTTGGCCGGTGTAGGCCGTCATTGTAAATAAGAATTTGTTCTTAACTGACTTGCCTAGTTAAATAAAGGTAAAAAATAAATACACCTGTTCTGAAATGCCCCAGAGTCTGCAACACCACTAAGCAAGGGGCACCACCGAGCAAGCGGCACCATGAAGACCAAGGAGCTCCCCAAACAGGTCAGGGACAAAGTTGTGGAGAAGTACAGATCAGGGTTGGGTTATATAAAAATATCAGAAACTTTGAACATCCCACAGAGCACCATTAAATCCATTACTTAAAAAATTGAAAGAATATTGCACCACAACAAACCTGCCAAGAGAGGGCCGCGCACCAAAACTCATGGACCAGGCAAGGGGGGCATTAATCAGAGAGGCAGCAAAGAGACCAAAGATAATGCTGAAGGAGCTGCAAAGCTCCACATAGGAGATTGGAGTATCTGTCCATAGGACCACTTTAAGCCATACACTCCACAGAGCTGGGCTTTACGGAAGAGTGGCCAGAAAAAAGCAATTGCTTAAAGAAAAAAATAAGCAAACATGTGGGAGACTCCCCAAACATATCGAAGAAGGTACTCTGGTCAGATAAGACTAAAATTGAGCTTTTTGGCCATCAAGGATAACGCTATGTCTGGCGCAAACCCAACACCTCTCATCACCCCGAGAACACCATCGACAGGGACTGGGAAACTGGTCAGAATTGAAGGAATGATGGATGGCACTAAATACAGGGAAATTCTTGAGGGAAACCTGTTTCAGTCTTCCAGAGCTTTGAGACTGGGACGGAGGTTCACCTTCTAGCAAGACAATGACCATAAGCATACAGCTAAAGCAACACTCGAGTGGTTTAAGGGGAAACATTTACATTTCTTGGAATGGCCTAGTCAAAACCAAGACCTCAATCCAATTGAGAATCTGTGGTCTGACTTAAAGATTGCTGTACACATCCAACTTGAAGGAGCTGGAGCAGTTTTGCCTTGAAGAATGTGCAAAAATCTCAGTGGCTAGATGTGCCAAGCTTATAGAGACATACCCCAAGAGACTTGCAGCTGTAATTGCTGCAAAAGGTGGCTCTACAAAGTATTGACTTTGGGGGGAGGGGGGTGAATAGTTATGCACGCTCAAGTTTTCTGTTTTCACCCCCAAAAATATTTTGCATCTTCAACATGGTAGGCATGTTGTGTAAATCAAATGATACAAACCCCAAAAAAATCCATTTTAATTCCAGGTTGTAAGGCAACAAAATAGGAAAAATGCCAAGGGGGGTGAATACTTTCGCAAGCCACTGTATACATACATGTCAATAGTGATCTCTGTTCAACCCAGTTTTTAACTATAAAACAATATTGTACTTTAATATTTTCCCTCCTGAGATATATTTTAGTTAGAAAAAAAGAACACCTGAACTAACCCATAATTTATATTATCGAGTAATGAACGCGGGAATACTCTATCCTCTGGTAGGTCTGGTGATGGGGAAGAAGATGAGGATGGTGGTGATGGAAGGTCCTTCACATGGGAAACTACTACTACTGAAGTCATCAACAATACCACTACTAGGGATAATATTAGGCCTACAACCTTTTTTACCCCCACTACAACTTATTTCACAACCATAAATAATTCAAGACATGCAAGCATACATTTTCTTTAGGAAATGACATTTTCTAGTCGCCTCAGTCTAGAGGGTTCGATGTCAGGTTAAGCTATCTATGAAGGTGCATGTCACCTGCTGTCACTGTCCCTCTGTATCGATGTCCATGCTTTGTATGTTAGAGGTTTTCTCCATGTCTTCAATATCTTCAACACATTTTGCCATGGGGGTGGGGAGCAATTTTTGCAGTTTTAAAGCTAATTTCCTGAAATTCTACACATTTTGCTGACTTATGCCATGTTAATATGATATCTGAGTGAGAGTGACTAACACAATCAATGGGGGCGGCTGGAGGTCAGGGCCCCTGGGCACGTGCCCTGCTTGCTCGATTGGTAATTTGGACATGATTACATTTAGGTAGCTGGCTTTAAAAAATGTATACATTAAATGACCATGGTCCGGACCTCTGTTTCCTCATATGTAGCTATGGCCCTGAAGTTAGGTATCTACCACCAGTAGATTGGTGCAGAAAGAATGCACAGAAATAATAAGTAAGACTTATCAAAATTATTAGGAATTTGACTTGGCTACTAGGCCTAATCAAGAGATCCATTCTTTCATTTATTCAGGAAGATAAAAACATAGATTTTTATACCTTTTCACTTTGCCGTGACAGACTATTGTGTTCATTTAATTGATGTACCTATAAACATAATAATGCTTGATGTCCCGCCCTCGTTTTGGCTCCCTTGGGATGTGTACGTGTGCCCACTCCTTTTACAGCTGGCTATCTTCCTCTTCGAGCTCTCACTTATAGTGCTTGTTAATTAATTTATCTTTCTCAAGGAACTACAATGTATTTTTGACCATAGGTCAACATACTGTATAGTCTAGTGCCACCAAGCAACATTCCACTGAATGAAAAAAATAATGAAAAAAAAAATAAACCTTTGTACTTTAGTTCACTTTATTGGGAGCTAATTTCTCTGGATGTTTTTAAATAGCTAGGATTGATAGAACTGAAGCTTTGTATACAATGTATGTTTTTATTTTATTTATAATTTTGAGCTTCAATATGTAAATACATTTTCCACACAGCCTACATTACAAAGCTACAATATGTGTTTGCGTGTTTGATCATTCCCTGTCTCTTGCACATTCGTATTTTCACACTCAAATCACCTCAAAAGAAATTCCGCTCCCCACATGTATAAGTGGAGCATGTGTCAAGTGATACAACTTGCTCTTGAATTATTTTATTTTTTACGTTTTCCAACAAGTATTCCCACAAGAGTCAACTGAGGAAGGACATCAGGATATGGTTGTGATTTTGAATGGAAACTAAAAGGTGTTCACTTCAATTGTCATCGGCAATTGAAGTGACAGTCTTTCCTTGGTGTGCCTAAATAAACAAACCCAACATGGATTGCATGCTCTCTTGGCCCATAGGCTCACAATGCTGCTTTCAAGTAATTGAGGTGAATGATCCCTTTAAGAGGACAGGTGTGTCTGTAAGACAGGGGTGTATTCACTAGGAACCAAACACAAGAAAAGGGGCGAAACAGGGAGGGACCTCTCTGAATTTGTCCTTTAAGAATCTCTTGTTTTTATTGCAAAACTTTTTCCGTTGCAAGAGGTTTTACTATGGTGTGGACGAATGAATACACCCGTTGAGACAGGTGATAGTGGAGAAACAGGAAGTGAAACCTTTCACACATAAACAAACTGGTTTTGCCAAAAGTCTGCTTATGGCTTTTACAACTGGAACATGAGAGAAGAGAGAAAAGTATGTCGTAAGTGTTGACATTGAAAATCTTTTAAGACATGTTTTGAATTAAGTGAAAGTGAGTTTATTCACAATAGATGAACACTATGTACTCTGTCTGGTTTAGAATGCTAGCACGCTAAGCTACTAGCATGTCCTATTTGTGTTTTCAAAAGAATACAGCCTGGGTTTCTTTCTTTCTGTGTTTTAATAAGTCTTAAACAGACACATTTCATTCACTTTAATTTAGTTGTGATTTGAGTCTGAGTCAAAAATACTCCACAGGCTTTCCTGACTGATGTGATGAACTTACACCTGCTTCCTGTAGTTCTGTCATTGGCAGGTAAGGCATCTCTCCTCCCTCAATTTTCTGACAGGGGCTTTAATGTTGACTTCATTGAGTACCCTAACCTAAAGCTGACCAAAAGGGTGTGTCTGTAAAAAGAATGCTGATGTGTTTATTTTTAAATTGTGGGAGAGGTTGGAGTAGTAGCTCTACATTTTATTTGGGAAATTCCAAGGTGACAGAAACAATGACTCCTCCCCAGCTCGGCTGCATTCTTAGTCCGTGTGTGCTACTGCAGAAGTGAAAAATAAAGTCACACACTCATCTCTCCTTCTTGTGAATTTATTCAACGAAAGATTCGGCTTAACAACCTTTATCAGTTTGTGTGATATTGTACCACACAATGTCCAATGGCTTATCAGCTCTGCCATGCCTGTGTCCCAAATGGCACCCTATTCCCCACATAGTGCACTACGTTTGACCAGAGCCCTATGGGCCCTGATCGGAGCCCTATGTAGTGCACTATAAAGGGAACAGGGTGCCATTTGGGACACATCCTCTGAGTCATACTTTCTCTATCCAGTATCCACCTCTACTGAAGTCAGTTAGGCACTGTGTTGTTTTTAACAAGGCTTTAAAAGTGTGCTGTTGTTTTACTGCAAATTATCAATGAGGGAACCTCGGTGCAATTAATCTCAATGTTTGTCCTTCTTGTGCACACCTTGTAAAGTCAATCCAGCGTGACTGATCAGGAGCATATTGATTTTATTTAGTATAATTCATCTGCTGAAGACTTGGGGCCTTTAATATGCTTGTAAAGTATTTAGATAATTCCCCCAACTATATACCCCTCAAACTCTCTCATACCAGTGTTATAACAACCTGTCATAATCACTGTAAGAAAGTAAGCAGTAAGCAAGCAAAGAAGTTATAAGCAGTGTATTCCTTTCTTCTCCCCCCTCTCCTACCATCCAGTATTCCTCTCCGTCGCTCTCTCCCAGGACCTGGTCTCAATCCAGTTTAAGTCAGATCCAGTCCTGGTGCAGACTGGCACTGATGCGGTCTTCACAGTGGTCACAGTGTCCCAGGTGTTTTCCATCACATGGGGGTACCCAGGTGGGGAGACCCCCCTGGGGCTGTGGGTGGGGGGCAGTGCGGAGCTCAACACTGTGACCCAGTACCAGGGCAGGGTCACCATCACAGCCACTCAGCTCCATATCAGCAGTACCCAGCTGGGAGACGCGGGGAACTACACAGTGCAGGTGGACCCCTCACCCACCACGGGCCTGGCCCAAAACACCAGGTCCATACAGCTCAGGGTGTTTGGTAAGGAGGGAGTGAAGGAGGGTGGGAGGGAGGGAGGGAGGAAAGTAAGTAGGAATGTAGTGAGTGATGTAACGAGGGAGGGTGGGAGGAAGTGAGGGAGTGAGGGAGAGAAAGAAGGAGGGAGGATTACAGAAGTAAGTGAATAGCAGTGGAGGAAAATTGAGCATGAAAGTGTAATGTGATTATAGCCACTTGATTGCCCAGACCTGTTAGTGTTTGTTATTACTGTTCTTTTTAGTTACAGATAGCACTTCTATCTATATGGCCCATATTTGACTTAGCAGTCCTAGCGCTTATTGGCATTATGAAAGCCACTTTTGCCATCTGCCGCTTTATTTAACATCTGCTCCCATTTCTGGATGTTGTTTCTTCTCCCATCCCTCCATTATTTTCATTAAACAACATTTGTTTAGGCAGAAAACACTAAGCTTCCCTCTATTTTTCAGCTTATTTTAATGCTTGAATTGAATCCCCCTCTGTTTGTGATCACACTGTGAAAGCCCAATAATGGCTCATTCAAAAGCTCTCCCTGTGTGTATCTCCCAATCAGTCTACTACTCCAGTATTTACATTCATCTCACTAGCCTGGTCCCAGAATTGTTTGTGGCATGATAATGACCATAGGAGTTGACAATTACCATAGGAGTTGTCATGACCATAAGAGTTGTCAATGACCAAAGGAGTTGGCAAGACACCACAAACAGATCTAGGACCAGTCTATAATCTCCCTGCTTCTCTTCTCTCCCCACCCTAGATGCAGTAGATGGCGTGACTATGTTTGTGCCGTCAGTGGCTCTGGAGGGGGGCAATGTGTCTTTGCGCTGTACCTGGACCAAGGGGACAGAGACCAGTGTGCTGTGGGGTAAAGGGGGCTCTGCTCTCACCTCAAACTCCAGGGTAACTATCAAAGGGGGCGACCTGGTGATCAACCCGGCCACGAGGGAAGACGCCGGGGTCTACACCTGCACCGTTGCTAACCTCGTCAGCGCTCAGACTGCCTCGAAGAACCTCACAGTTTACTGTGAGTCATTACATGCCTAGCTGCTAATGCTAATGCTAATAACATAAGCTAATTAGACTCTCACACAGTCTCACCAGTGAGCATGGCCGGATTACCGACTTGGCATGCAGGGGTAATCCAGGGGTAATTAGATAGCATATGAACACGTGATAAGCCATGGCAAAATGTGTAGAATTGTAATTAACTGGAAATTTGCTTAAAAACTGCAACATTTTCTCTCAGCCTCATAATGGCAAAATGTGTGGAATAGCATGGGATTAGCTACATACTGTAACTTCACAATTTTCTCTAAACCTCATCCCACTGCTGGCTTGCCTCTGAAGCTAAGCAGGGTTGGTCGTGGTCAGTCCCTGGATGGGAGACCAGATGCTGCTTGAAGTGGTGTTGGAGGGCCAGTAGGAGGCACTCTTTCCTCTGGTCTAAAACATATATATCCTGAACAAAAATATAAACACAACATGCAACAATTTCAACAATTTTACTGAGTTACACTTCATATAAGGAAATCAGTCAAATGAAATAAATAAATTAGGCCCTAATTTATGTATTTCACATGACTGGGCAGGGGCGCAGCCAATCAGAATGAGTTTTTCCCCACAAAATATCTTTACTACAGACAGAAATACTCCTCAGTTTCATCAGCTGTCTGGGTGGCTGGTCTCAGACAATCCCACAGGTGAAGAAGCTGGATGTGGAGGTCCTGGGCTATCGTGGTTACACGTGGTCTGCGGTTGTGAAGCCGGTTGGACGTACTGCCAAATTCTCTAAAACGACATTGTAGGCAGCTTATCATAGAGAAATGAACATTAAATTCTCTGGCACAGTTCTCCGGCAACAGCTCTGGTGGACATTCATCATGTCAAAACTTGCTCCCTCAAAACCTGAGACATCTGTGGAATTTTGTTGTGTGACAAAACTGCACATTATAGAGTGGCCTTTTAGTGTGCAATTTTATTTAGAGAAATACGTTTTTTGTGCTTATGGAAAAATGCTGCGATTTTTTTGTTTCAGCTAATGAAACATGGGACCAACACTTTACATGTTGCATTTTTATTTTTGTTCAGTATAATAATACCCCAATGCCCCAGGGCAGTGATTGGGGACATTGCCCTGTGTAGGGTGCCGCCTTTCGGATGGGATGTTAAACGGGTGTCCTGACTCTCTGTGGTCACTAAAGATCCCATGGCACTTAACGTCAGAGTAGGGTTGTTAACCCCCGGTCAACTTAAAATAGGGGGGGTGTCTTATTTGAGAAGTCAGGGTAGTCTTCCATGTTTTAGTCTGTTTTCTTTTGTTTGGTGCCTAATGCACACGACCCAGCAGCTAAAATGCTAATGCTAATACTATGAGCTAGTTGTTATACTAGCTAGCATTACACCAAGTAATGTAACTGCCAGTTAGCCACAGAAGCGCATCACTATATGGGCTACAGGGCTAATTTGCATTAGCATACCAACCCCAGTAATATTGATCCCATGCATTTTGAGGTGAAACTTTACTGTGACAGTCTGTGAGCCACAGGGTTTGTCTGTGAGTCTGTCTGTTGATGTTCCTCCCCCCTCCGCCTCCAGATGGTCCTGACACCCCCGTGCTGAGCAAGGCTTCTACAGCAGACTGTGTGGGAGGAGCAGACGCAGTGGTAGGCCAGACGATCCGACTCATCTGCGTGTCCGACTCCCTGCCCCCCGCCACTTTCTCCTGGCAATACAACAATGAACCCGTGGCGTCTGGCCAACCGGACAGTGGCGTGTTCAGCCTCCAGACCTTCTCCACCAACCAGAGCGGCCAATACAAGTGCGTGGCTAGCAACGCCATCACGGGCATGACGTCGGAGCAGGGGACGGACCTGGCAATCGTGGGTGAGTTATGCGGGACGAACACTGGCCTTGACCACTGCCATGACTCATTCTGGTGACTGTTAGTTTTGGACGGCGCAGCGGCATCCATCTTTGAGTGGAGAAAGGGGAACATTTTGGCACAGCCTAGACAATCAGCGAAAGATTGATCAATCCAAATGCTCTCGCAATGAGACTCTAACTATTTTTCTATGACTTTCAGCTGTCTTCAGTGATCTTCCCTTCATTTCCACCACTCGTTCTCTCTCACCTCTCTTCCCCTGCCATCACTTCATCATACTCTTTCAGAAGCCTTGTTTGTTTCTTTTCCATTTGTCTGTCTGGGCTCCGTGTCTCAGACTCATTATCATTATTCATTATCCACCTGCTCATCACTCTTTCTGTCTCCGCCTCCCTCCCCCTCATCCCTCCACCTTCCCTCTGTCTCAGGCACATGCCTCAGTGCAGGGGCAGTGGCGGGCATTGTGATTGGCTGTGTGGTCGCTCTGATCTTAATCATCATAGCAATCTTACTCCTGGTGTGCTGGAGGAGAGGTGAGTGAGTGTGTCTGTCTGTCTGTCTGTCTAGGAAGTCCCCTGTGTAGCCATGGAAGTAATGCAATTATGTCATAGTAATATCTTATAAACTCTTTGTAAGTATTCACATTGACCTGTGTATACTATGCTCATGTAAACAGATGTTTCAATGTTTGAATACTGTATGTGACAATGTTGATTATTGCAGTTGACCGAAGACTGAAGGAGGCCACAGGCCAGAAGAGAAACCCAGATCCCATGCATGCAGTAAGACACTAATCTTTGTCCCAAAATATTATGATTCTGAAAGCACTTTATTTCATCAATGAACCCATTTCTGTCTTTCTCTTCTCTTTCTCTCTCTTTTTCAGCCCCCAGAGCCCCCTCCACATGGTACCCGGACTTTAGGCAGAGGCCGGCACTCTGACCCGCCGCTACACACACACCCTCACAACTTCTACACTGTCCCACCCGATGGCCATGATAACACACACACACCGCCACGCAACACTAAAACACTTCAACACAACGGCCATGCCAACAGCAATGGGTTCCCACACAATGTCCAACTTCAGAACGCCAATTCATTTCCACAAAATGGCAACTTGCAGGACCACAACACTTTCACACACACTGCTGCACCTCAGAATGCCAACACACTCCCACAGATGACTCAAAACAACCCAAACAATCCAAACATTCTCATACAAGCGGGTTCTACTCAGGTTGGTGTTAACCTTAACACACTGCCACACAACCAGCAAAATAGCAATACACAGCTACCCACGGTTCATGTCAATCTCAACTCCTATCCAACCAATGGTCAACAACCCAACCAACAGTCGCAGCAACAATTTACAAGCCCACAGGACAGTACTATGCAGCGGAGTGCCAACATTGTAGCCAACAGTGCTAGTGCTCTTCAAGTTCAAAATAACAACCCACAAACGTTTATACAGACTGGACAGTCATACACCAATCCCAGGATGCAAATTGGCTTGTCATATCCTGGTGATCCTTCACAAGTTGACCACAGTAACTTAGACACTGATCCTCAAGTCTCTACTGGTCTTATTCCTACTGATTACACACACGGTGGTCGAAGTCACACTCTCCAGCGAAACGCCAACACACAGACCTACCAGAGGGACCAGGCTACTGATACCCAGCCTAGACACTCCAACCCAGCAGCGGCCAGCTCTGTGCCACGTGATGCCAGTCATGTCACACCAAGTGCCAGCTCACATCGCCAACAAATGCCTTGGGACCGTCTGAGGGGCACCCCGGCGTACCCCAATGACTCCCCCAGAAGGATACAGGCTTCCCCCGACAGCAGCTACACCTCTGATAGCACAGAGTCCCCGTCCCAGGATAGACGATCCCAACCACACACCCGGAGGAGCGGGCCCGGAGCACAGACCCAGAGCCCCCCACGGAGCCGATCTACACCCAGGAATGCTGCACCAACGGTGGGCAGACAGGCCCAGAACCTCCCCCACACTCATGGGACGAACACTCAGCCTGGGGCTCCAAGCCACACACAGTCACATATCAATCCCCATGCACACGATGCACCAAGGCAGAGAGCCCGTCAGGACGTCAGAGCTCAATCCCAGATCACAGTTCAGACCGTTTCTCAAAGCCAGACTGGCCCCAGGCAACACAATGCCTCACACAGCCACCACAACTCCCAGCCACAACCACAGGGACCAGCTGCTCCACAGGGACTAATAACCACCATGCCCCGAGGCACCGCACTCGACACTCAGGCTCTCGCCAATCCAAATCACTTCCCACAGACACAAACCGGGATTCAGTATGGTAGGGGAAACACACATATGGTACCACAGCACACACAAGTCCAGAGACAGATAGCAACACAAGGTTGGGGTTCAGAAACACAGCCTGTTACACAGAACCCCAGTAGCCTCACTCAGACGGCCCTGGAGATGCACACACTAACGACCCCTAACCCTTTTCACAACCGTAACCACCAGACACAGGCCGCCCTGCTCAACACCCAAGCTCGAGGCCGTAACCCTGGGCACCAGCGGCCCCCCACGCCCCCTCCCGTCATCCCTCTGGCTCAGTTCCAGACTATTCCCAGGGAACGCGCCCAGCACCGGTCCCCAAACCGGGGCCCCACTGGCCCTCTCAGGCCCCCAGTCAACGTACACACCGCACAGAGACACCCCGGCGCTAGCATGCCTGCCAACCTGCACTCTGGAAATGCCCACCACGTGCACGCTGATAACATACACAGGCACGGCCAACATACTCAACATGCCCACAGGAACCCTGCCCACCCACGCCAGGTAAGTGAAACACCAAAGTAGTGTTTGATACCAGAGACAACCGTTCTCATATGTTTGATATATGTTGATTAGCCATTTAATGTTTCATTAATCGCCACATGGCTCTCTTTCTCAGATGTGTGATCATTATGCCTGTCTCATTCTGTCATGTCATTCTCTGTGTACTTAGTTGATAGTTTGTTTGGTTTCCCCACCTCTCATTCTCACTGACAGTTAGTTAGCGTCCCAAATGGAACCCTATTCCCTTTATAGTGCACTATGTTGAACTAGAGCCCATAGGGAGTAGGGTGCCATTTGGGACGCACATTTTGTGTTGTGTATAATATGTGTGTCATGGGTAGATTTGCAAACCTACCGGTAATTTTCCCAAGTTACTGTAATCTTCTGTAATTTGGTAATTAACTGGCAATCTATGGGTATCTGTGGTAACTGTGGTAATTTACACTTAACTTGAAAAATATTTATTCATATAGTATTCATTTTTTATATCTGTGGGCATATTGTCCATGAGTTTATAGTGGATAGACCATATGGTTCAAGAGAAAATAGCATAATTAATGAAAAAAAACATCTAATCAACTATGGCATTATTTTCAATTAACTCTGCAACTCTTCCAACTATTGACTTTTTTTGGTGCCAAAACATTAACAACAAAGACATATTGACATGGTAAAATAAATGTATGAAGGATATCTAATGCTGAAACCCTCATATTAAACACCAATGGTATTCACTAACTTGATGGTTTATATTCATAATCATGTTTTATAGTTTAGTCATTTATTTTGTACTTGAAAATCTTATTTTATTATGTTATATGTTTTACATGTGATAATGCCACGCAGGGGAACAGAGATAATTGCAGACACCTGTGAAAATCTGAAGTACCCAAAAGAGCCACTAGATGTCTTGTGATAAATTACATAACATCTTTGAAACTTCTAAAGTCTCCAGTAATATACCCTCCCATCACATCCCTAGTCACAGGGAAACTTGCCATGCAGCTTTTATAGTGGAGGCTGCACTTTTTATTGAGTGACAAGTATCTTTCTGCTGGAGTAATGACAAGAGTATTTGGCAGGGATACAGCGAGGGTAGTTTGGCTGGGTGTTTGTCTGTCTATACTGTACCAGTGTTTCAGTGTCAGAATTGTGTCAGTGGCTATGTTGAACATGACTTGTATATAATTAAGGGCTTATTCTTCCTCTTCAACAGCAGACCCACCAAGGGAGGCCTAGACACTGAGAGATGCCAATGGACACACACACACCAGCAACTGACAAGAGGAGAAATACCAAGCATGGATGACTATGGGAGCCCCACTCTAAAGCAATGGAGACCAAGCAAAAACACACACATGCGCACGTGCACACACACACACACACACACACACTATCACACACACTTCCCGCAGTCGACTCCCCCTGCCTGTCAAGTGTGTGTTATCTGTTGATTTTCAACAGTACCAACAATGACTCACTGGAAAACTCACACAGATTATCTCTGAAGCACCACATACCCAAATAGTGGGAATGAGAAAAGGGCCTTATTGAGGCGAGACACTTCAGGCCGTGTGTACGTGGCCTCTCCCATTCAGCGTATTCAGAGAGAGAATGAGACACTACCACAACAATGAGAACTTGAGATGTTTGCATGAATGTCTTTGTGTGTTGCTCTTTGTGACTAGAATGAACAGTAAAAAGGAAAGATAAAGAGAGCCATTGCTGGACGGATTCCAGTTGATTGAATGGACTTGGCCCCTGGGAAACTACTGTGTGAGAATTCTGAAGGAAAAAACCCCTCTGTGACTTGCTTTATTTAATATTTCCATGGAAGTATTTATGTGGTGCCTTTCTGTTTACAGATGCTTCTCTTGACACCGCTCAATTAACGGGATTCGACTCGGCGCCTCGACTTCGGAAGCAATGCTCAACTAACTATGAAGGAGACCCCACAAATGGATGGGCCACTTATTAATTAAGAGCTTTTATGCGACTTAAATGACTCGGAAAATAATAACGCCCATGCGTGGAAGAGGTCAGCACAGAGAAGCTGCTGAGCTGCCACGTTTCCCCTGACTAAGCAAAGCAAAACAATTTGCTCGGGGACTACGATGCTCTTTTGTGTGGGGGATTGGCACATTAAAAGTTATCTCTTTTGGAAGGAATCTTAGTTTTCTTTGGAACAAAATGTGTATTTAATGTTTTTATTTTTCTGTTACGTGGTATGTTGGACTGCCATTGATGGATCGCCGTTTCTTTGTGACTCAGGGAGGCTGTTTTATACTAAAATGTATGTTTCATGTGAATACAGAATAGAGTGTAAATAAGGGGTCTCGATTGAACATAAAAAAAAAATCAGGACCATATGTTTTATTGATGATAATAAAGTATTTAGATTGCCCCACGTGGTGTCTTGTGAATGTCTATCATTGGGAGGAGATTATTTACATTATATGACATTCATTTTGATATAATGTTGCCTACCTACTGGTATAATCTTAACTGACTTTGAAATAATCTTGGCCTCCAGCCATTCTGATCATCTTCAGCTGTTACAAATATTCCCAGAATATTGTATTTATTAAACAGTTTTTAAGTTGAAGAATCTGCACTGTAAAAATGTCTTCTTAATTTACAGCATTATACTGACACCAGAGTTGCCAGATGAAAACTGTAATTTTGCTTTACAGCAGAGATGCTGTAATATATTTTACAGTACTATTTTCCTTACTGTAAAACATTTTACAGCATTCCTGCAGTAAATTTGGGCACATGATTCGATGGCAGAATTTATTGGAAGAGTCATGGTTGATAGAGTGAATAAGCCTACTGAATCTCAAGCCATATCTTGGAGCAATAGCAATAAGGAAGATATGTTGACCTCTGCATTCAGGACTAAGAATAGGAGAAAGTCCTTCAGAGAAATTAGTGGCTGTGTTGAACTTTTGAATCCTGTTTTGTATGTGCCGACACTCGGTGAGTAAGAAATGTTGAATTGAATAATACACCGTTTTTTTTTGCTGAGTATGCAGACTCCTTTAGGGAGTTGTTGATTTTCCACATTAGTGAAATGTATGTCTGTTTCCTCAGCTTGATATGGCGGAATTAGGAGTTTCTGGCTTGCTGCTCTATCAGTCCCTCAGCACAGCTCCCACTTGTGAGTATGTCAAATACAGCCCTGCTCCACAACTGCTAAGGTAGAATGACTTTGTACTGTTGAGTAATGGTAGAAAACATATCATAGTTATCCTCCAAAGCTAAATGACTGTCTGTTATTCCCAAATGATGGGAATATGTCACGTAGGAAGACTACATTGCCTACTGTATATGCTGATACTGCTCCTTTCCAGAACTCAATTTGCATGTACATTTAATGTGGTTGTTTTACTCTCCTTCCATGATTTACTGTGTTTGCTGCAGCAAATTTTAATTGTTTATGTTTCCCATTAGAGCAATACATTAGCGTACGAAACAACAAGGTAACAGGAGTCTATGAGCAAAATCAGCCTTTTTGTTGTGATTAAATTCCACAATGGTGTGTGTGTGTCTCCCCTTTATCACACAGTGGCTCCACCCAGCCCTCCTGACTCAGACATGCCAGTGCTGCTCATCGTGTGTGTAACCCTTGCTGTGGTTTTGGTGGTGGGTTTTCTGGGGATCTACTATGGCTTCCAACGCCACAGGTAGTATAAACCCTTCAAATGTATTCTTCCTTCTTTCCATGAGGAAATCACTGATCTGACACATTGATTAAAGCAATGGGGAACGCATTCTTTCACCTATCCACTCTTGTACTGATCAGTGATTACCTCAAGGAAGGGAGTAAATAAATAAAGTATTTTAGAGGTATTCGAACAGGGCCATTCACTCACTGCACAGATATAACCCACATGGTGGTAAGTCTCCTCTTCTTTCCAATCAGTGCTAAGAAAAACATGATTGACGCCACCAGGAGACATGGGTCCATGAGGATGAGTCCCGAAGTAAGGCTTAAATCGTTCTCATTTTGAACACCTATCTATTACGTTTTCTTTTCTATTTCAATTCCATTTTAATGCATGTCTCTCTTTGCAGGGACTGGTTGGAACATAGGCGTGTTTGTCTGCACAGGATGTGCCTCTGCATGCAAATGTATTGGTTGAAGCCCAGTAGCAACATGAGTTGTGTTCCCAATGGCATCCTATTCCCTATATAGTGCAATCATTTTGACCAGAGCCCTATGGGTCCTGGTCACAATTAGTGTACTTTAAAGGGAATAGGGTGCCATTTGGAAGGCAACCATAACTTCAACAATATCTGCAGTTAAGTATCAAATCAGTCTGTCTGCAATAAACATTTTGAGCAGCAAAATCAGACAGGAGTTTTTATGTATTGTAACTCCATTGTAAATCCACTAGGGGGAGCCAAATGTGCAAGAGAGTCACTTTAAGGGCCTAATCGATTAGAACCATTTCCTTTGCCTCTAAGGTATTTTCCATTAGATAGGATTTTAAAGCACTGCTTGTTCAATACCACAAAATTAAAACAAAAGACTTGAGCCATAGGCAAGGAAACCCTTGGCTACAATTCAATAAATACACTGAAAACAGATAACTGTGGTGAATAGCAACAAGGAAATCCACAGTCATGTTTAGCTCGTCTAAAAATGATCACAGTCAGATATTGATTTAAACCACAACAGAGAAAACAGAAACCCCAGAGAGTGCATGCTAGGCCTATTTGCTGGCTACAGAGAACGTCAACAATTCTAAAACTGCCATTGGTTATTTTTATAATGCCAGACATACCGTAGCAGAAGAGCATCCACTGAAATATGAATATGAATGAAGTCAACAAATCAAATATAAATCAGATCAACAAACAAAAAACAGTCTTGTGTTTTTAATAGACGCTTTCCTGCTGTATTCTTGTTGATTTGTAAAAAATCAACAAATCCATTTGTGATCATACTGTACCACCAGCATAGAAATACAGTACTGGTTGAGGTTTTTAGTTCTGGTCATCGTCTTATCTTAAAGTGTCCATCAGCAATCAAAACAATAAAGCATTTTCCCCACCCCTGTTCTGGCAAAAAGCTGAGGGATGGGGCTGGAGAAATGTAACCACTCTCAAATTCATAACATAGCTATGGATGCAAGGACTGACCATCCACGATGTAAAAATTCTAGTTCTAACCATGTTTTGAGGCTATATAGTGTTTGTTTACATTTACTTTGTTTACAAACATTGGAGTAAAACAAGCTTATTTTTGGGGTTCTGATGGTACGATAGTTGAAGCTCATGAGGCATTTACAAGTTATATTCTTCAAGCATCAATGGGTACATATCATTAATTCAAAAGTCAAAAAATGGATGTAGCAACTCCAGATTGCCCCTTTAAAGGCACACACATAGTCCCCTGTAGCTCAGTTGGTAGAGCATGGCGCTTGCAACGCCAGGGTTGTGGGTTTGTTTCCCACGGGGGGCCAGTATGAAAATGTATGCATTCACTAACTGTAAGTCGCTCTGGATAAGAGCGTCTGCTAAATGACTAAAATGTGAAAAAAATGTAAAGGAAATATATTTATATTTATTCTATTTATGTATTACCATTGTGCATTAATTTATTACCAGGGAGTGGTTAGGCAGAGGCCTATCAGCTGTTATGAGGGCATAAGAAAAAACACATCTTAAACAATCCATTGTACTGCTACTGTAACATCCTATTGGCTCAGAAGTACTCTACCCATATAAATAAAATG
The DNA here is from genome assembly GCF_020615455.1 of Coregonus clupeaformis. NCBI lineage: Eukaryota > Metazoa > Chordata > Actinopteri > Salmoniformes > Salmonidae > Coregonus > Coregonus clupeaformis. The sequence continues at coordinate 176,386 of NW_025534181.1, read as the reverse complement.
TATATTTCTATGGCTCTATCACAGTAAGGCCTTGGGAGGCATGAAAAGTAATTCAACCATTGTTCAACCATGTTGTCTTAGAGTTGACGGTAATGCTCCTCAGTTTGTTAAGGGCCTCTAAACAGCAGAATGACAATTATGAAAATGACAATATCAAGAATTGAGACATATAACATATCTTAGGACCCATACTGTCATGCCCTGGCTCTGGGGACTCTTAAATGTTGAGCCAGGGTGTGGATTTTCCTATGTTTAGTTGTTCCATGTTTTCAGTCTAGATCGTTTAGATCTATGTTGGCCAGGGTGGTTCCCAATCAGAGGCAGCTGTAGCTCGTTGTCTCTGATTGGGAACCATACTTAGGCAGCCTGTTTTCACTAGTCATTGTGGGATCTTGTTCCGTAAGGTTTGTTTTGGTGTTAACCTAGGACTTCACGTATCGTTTGGTTTGTTGTTTTGTTCGTGTGTGTACTTCAATAAATAAAATGTACGCATATCACGCTGCGCCTTGGTCCGCTTCATCCAGTAACGATCGTGACACATACCTAAATATCTTAGAATATATCTTAGAATTATTTCTGTTAATAACACATTAACTTGAGGTCTCTTGAGGGCAATAGAGTCATCACAGCTGAAATCTTTTCACATAGTGTTTCTGATTACACAATCTTTAATTATAGCAGCCGATTTTTGAGTAGCCCCAACACTCACAATCCATGACTGTATATACTGTATCAAGGTCAGAATAAACCTGATCTCATAAAGCCAAAAGCCTGACGGATAATAGCTACAACTCCAAGGTCTTGCAGGAACTCATTGGAAGCTCGGACAATGACTCAGTGACAGACACAAGAGTCACATTGTATACCCAGGTCTGGTGAGAGAACACAACGCGGCAATCAATGCATGAATCAGCCGCTGTAGACAATCAACCACGGTGCATGGCCGAGCACGAGACGCAAGCCAGTCAGATCGTACCGTTTTGATAAACAGCTCTCGACTTGCTCACGCCGCACACGGACCACGCTGAGGTTTCTGGGTAATTATGGGGAGAGACAAAGAACAAAGCATTCGAATGATCACATGGCTTCATCTATCAGCTCGCCCGACACACACACACACACACACACACACACACACACACACACACACACACACACACACACACACACACACACACACACACACACTGTATCAGCACAAATGTCAGGGAAGGCGGTGCTCGTCGTGACAGTCCCTGATTAAAGACCCTCCAAGATGGCAGCTTTTCATCTGACACTGTATGTGTCTACCATCATCACCATGGGGGCCCAGCGCTCCCCTGATAGCCCCCCATCTTACCATCAGTACCACCAGGATGCTCTAAATGCCCTGCTAGATAGAGGACTTCTGTCACTGCTGTGAAATGCTGTGTCATTATGTCAAAAGGATGACACATAAATTAAACCTGTCTTTTCACTATACAATTAGTGTTGGATAGGAGCCTGGATGGGTGGCACACACATAAACATAGGATGTATCCCAAATGACACCATTTTCCCTATGTAGTGCGCAACCCTCTGGTCAAAAGTAGTGCACTACATTGCCGTGAAAAATTAATTACCCCCTTTCTGATTTTCTCTATTTTTGCATATTTTGATACTGAATATTATCAGATCTTCAACCAAAACCTAATATTAGATAAAGGGCTCCTTCTATATATTATTAAGGCAAGTCGTCCAGGTCCTGAGGCAGCAAAGCATCCCAAAACCATCACACTACCACCACCATGCTTGACCGTTGGTATGAGGTTCTTACGGTGAAATGCAGTGTTTGGTATTTGCTAAACAAAATGGGACCCTTCTCGTCCAAAGAGTTGTCTGAAGTTTGCTAAAAAAGCACCTGGAAGCACCTGGATGATCATCAAGACTCTTGGAAGAATGTTCTATGGACAGATGAGTCAAAAACCTTTTGGACGACATGGGTCCCTTATACCAACAGTCAAGCATCGTGGTGCTAGTGTGATGGTTTGGGGATGCTTTGCTTTAATAGAAGGAACAATGAATTCTGCTCTGTATCAGAGAATTCTACAGGAGAATGTCAGACCATCCGTCTGTGAGCTGAAGCTGGAGCGCAGCTGGGTCATGCAGCAAGACAATGATCCAAAACACACAATCAAGTCTACATGAAAATGGCTAAGAAGTAACAATGGCCTAGACAAAGTCCAGACCTAATCCCAATTGAGATGTTGTGGCAGGACTTGAAACGAGCAGTTCATGCTGAAAAAGGTGGCACAACCAGTTATTGAGTGTGAGGGGGCAATTACTTTTTCACACAGGGGAATTGGGTGTTGCATAACTTTGTTAATTATTTGTAAACTCAGGTTCCCTTGATCTAATATTAGGTTTTGATTGAAGATCTGATCATCAATATAAAACAATTCAAAAATAGAGAAAATCGGAAAGAGCCTGAACACTTTTTCACGGCCCTGTAAATGTACTGTACGGACTAGGGTGCCATTTGGGACTCGCACTTAGTATAGTTTGATGCACCGTAAACAAATAGTTCCTCACTGCCCCTGGACTATGAATTCCTCTTCTCTGGGCTCTATCTTGATTTGTGCAATATGAAACCTGCTTTGAACAGAGAAATATGTGCGTGTGCCTGTTTGTGTGTTTGTGTGTGCGTGCGTATTAAGAAACAAATGTATTTATAAAATATTTATGCATTTATTTATTAAATGAATCTAAGGAGCAGATCAGCAGAGAAACTGATACTGAATAGCAGAGACGGTCTGGCCTGGCCATATTGCAGTTCTTGCAAATGCCAGATGGGCTGGTCCATCTTTAGCCCAGCGGGCCCGTCTAATTGTTTTAGATTTTTTGGGCCGAATGAACATTATTTGGCTTATAATGGGGACATCAAGGAAATTAATGGGCCTTATACTTTTTTTTGCTGACATGATTAGCTTGGTTGAAAAACGCATAGTGATGCCGAAACGTTGGTGGTTTCTTACCCAATAAATTACTGGGAGTTTATACATAGAGTGTGCAACTCTCTTTATTTGTTTTTATGGTTAGCTTGGTTACCATGGTCACCTTGGTTACCATGGAAAATGGTGTGTAAGCATGTTGCAGTAGATGTACCAAGAAATAGAGTTGAAACAGTTTCCTTGAAGAGACTTTGACCCACTTGTTTGTCCATCATACCTCAAATCTGATGCAAATACAACCATTCATGAAATGTATAGATAATTGTGTGGTTGCTTTGCTCTATAAATGGGAACTAACATCTTAGGGTTGTAACCACAACTCAAGTTTCTCATAAACAGTTCGTTTTTTGTTTGTAGTAACTGTGAAATTACTAGGGATGATACATTGTGATTTACAGTATCCAGTAACTATTCAATCCTTAATGTCTTCATACAGTTTGAGTCAGCACTCTACACATGAACTCCTTGCTCAAGCAACAAACAGAAATGTAATTTTATTCTACACTGCAGGATTTCCCAAAAATTAGACTGAACTACTCCATATGTTGAGTTGACATTGTACTCAACATTGTATTCAAATAGCACATAGTTTTAGCCATTTTGTTGTACAGGGATGTTTGAATCTTTATTCTGAAGAGTCAAAAAAGTATGTAAAAACTTTGCAAAAACAACAATATAATAAACTCAATGGCATGAACTGTGATTTCACATGATCTGTGTGAGTTCTTATATGAAAACATTGAATATTTTCCAATAGTCAGATAGGCTATGTTGAAATTAATTAGAGGGGACATTAAGTCAGAGAGCTTGATATTTCCCATATGTAATTAACATTCTCCACATGCCGAATGATCCATGTAAAAGGTTGGGTGAGAGGTTTGTATTTTTTGGGTTATTCGTGTATTTAACACTAAATGGTACTTAACTATCTATCCATAACCCTAATACTAACCCCAATTTTAAACCTTACCATGACCACACACCTAACCCATAACCCTATTCTCAGCTTCCATCAAGGCATGTGTTCCAAGCCTAGTGCACTCATACAGTACTGATTTCTGTTGAGAAGATGGTACTTTTTACGACCTATTTAATTGTCAGTTAAGAGTAACATTTTTGATTTAGGAATATGTAAAATATAAAAATTGGGTGAGTAACCTTTTCACATATCCATTTGAGTAATGAGATGGTACAGGTATGTTCTGTTCTGTGTCTGTACTACACTCTGTCTAAATTGTCATGGTTACTGCAAACTCTTAGAGGCTTTTTTTGTCCTTTGGGAATGAGTGTGTGATGCTATCCAAATGGGCATCTCTGTCTCGCCAATCACCCGCCGTAAAATTTTGTAATTTGAGTAAAATCTCTATTGCTATTGTACCTCTGTAATGATGGGCTGTATTTAAAGTGTTGGGTTCTGTCAAGGTGAGCATTGTTTATCATCAGTGACCAGGTGAAACTCTCTCTGTTCCAACCCTGCGCTAACACACTGTCAGAGTGTGGTGGGTGGAATAGTAGGAATCAGGTGCAGGAAACCAGGAGGACTTCAACAGATCTTTACTAGAGTCCAAACACAAATAAGTCGCCAACCCAACCGGGTGGCGCGAACAATTACGCACGAAACCAACAGTGCGGTAACAACAAGAAAAGCGCACGCAGTGCGAGCTCTCGAAACACAATAACGAGAGAACCAAACACGTAGAGGCAAGCTGACATTCACAATCACGCATAACACCTGACCCAAACACACGAAACTAAATAAGGGAACAATTAAGACACAAATAAGGGACAGGTGTTATGAACAGACAAAACCAAATGAACATGAAACATAGAACGGTGGCAGCTAGTACTCCGGAGACGACGACCGCCGAAGCCTGCCCGAACAAGGAAGAGGAGCAGCCTCGGCTGAGACCGTGACAGTACCCCCCCCTTGACGCGCGGCTCCAGCCGTGCGCCGACCCGGAGCTCGGGGACGACCCGGACGACGCGGAGCAGGGCGCGCAGGATGACCCCGATGGAAATCGGTCAGTAGGGACTGGTCTAATACGTCCCTCCTTGGCACCCAGCACCGCTCCTCCGGGCCGTACCCCTCCCACTCCACGAGATATTGAAGACCCCCATCCGGCGTCTAGAATCCAGGATGGACCTCACGGTGTACGCCGGAGCCCCCTCGATGTCCAACGGGGCGGAGGAGTCTCCTCAATCTCAAAGTCCTGGAGTGGACCAGCTACCACCGGCCTGAGGAGAGACACATGGAACGCAGGGGTTAATATTTTTGTAATCAACAGGTAGTTCTAACCTATAACTCACCTCGTTCAATCTCCTCAGGACTTTAAATGGCCCCACAAACCGCCGACCCAGCTTCCGGCAGGGCAGGCGGAGGGGCAGGTTTCTGGTTGAGAGCCAGACTCGATCTCCAGGTGCGTACACTGGCCCCTCACTGCGGTGTAGGTCGGCGCTCGTCTTCTGTCGACGTATGGCACGCTGCAGATGGACGTGTGCAGCGTCCCACGTCTCCTCCGAGCGCCGCACCCACTCATCCACAGCGGGGCCTCGATCTGGCTCTCATGCCATGGTGCCAGAACCGGCTGGTACCCTAACACACACTGAAAAGGGGTTAGTTGGGTGGAGGAGTGGCGAAGAGAGTTCTGTGCCATCTCGGCCCAGGGCACATATCTCGCCCACTCCTCCGGCCGGCCCTGACAGTATGACCTCAGAAACCTACCCACATCCTGGTTGACACGTTCAACCTGCCCATTACTCTCCGGGTGGTACCCCGAGGTAAGGCTTACCGAAACCCCCCAACCATTCCATAAATGCTCTCCACACTCTAGAGGTGAACTGGGGGCCTCGGTCAGACACTATATCCTCGGGTACCCCGTAATGCCGGAAGACATGGGTGAACAGAGCCTCAGCGGTCTGTAGGGCAGTGGGTAGACCCGGCATGGGAAGGAGACGACAGGCCTTAGAGAACCGATCCACAACGACCAGGATGGTAGTATTCCCCTGTGAGGGGGGAAGGTCGGTAACAAAATCCACCGAGAGGTGGGACCAGGGTCGTTGTGGAATAGGCAGGGGTTGTAACTTACCCCTGGGCAAATGTCTGGGCGCCTTACACTGGGCACACACCGAACAGGAGGAGACATAAATCCTCACATCCCTAGCTAACGTTGGCCACCAGTACTTCGTGCTAAGACAGTGCACTGTCCGGCCGATACCCGGATGGCCAGAGGAGGGGGACGTATGAGCCCAACAAATGAGGCGATCGCGAACCTCGAGCGGAACGTACGTCCGACCCACAGGACACTGTGGAGGACTCGGGTCGGTGCGTAACGCCCGCTCGATCTCACCATCAACCTCCCACACCACCGGAGCAACCAGACAAGACTCCGGTAGTATGGGCGTGGACTCAACTGACCTCTCCTCTGCGTCATACCGCCGAGACAGAGCATCTGCCTTCCCGTTCTGGGACCCAGGGATGTATGTGATTTTAAACACAAACCGGGCTAGGAACATAGTCCAGCGAGCCTGGCGAGGATTCAGTCTCCTAGCTGCCCGGATGTACTCCAGGTTACGATGGTCAGTTAGAATGAGGAAAGGGGTGTTGAGCCCCCTCGAGCCAATGCCGCCACACCTTTAGGGCCTGTACCATGGCTAACAGCTCCCTGTCACCTACGTCATAATTCCGCTCCGCCGGACTGAGCTTCTTTGAGTAGAACGCACAGGGGCGGAGTTTAGGTGGAGTGCCAGAACGCTGGGAAAGAACGGCCCCTATCCCGGCCTCTGACGCGTCCACCTCTACTTGGAACGGTAAAGAGGGATCCGGATGCGCCAACACCGGCGCCGAGGTAAACAGGTCCTTTAGTCTCCCAAATGCCCTGTCCGCCTCAGCTGACCACCGCAAGCGCACCGGACCCCCCTTTAACAGAGACGTTATGGGAGCTGCCACCTGTCCAAAACCCCGGATAAACCTCCGGTAATAATTCGCAAAACCCAAGAACCGTTGCACCTCCTTCACAGTGGTTGGGGTCTGCCAATTACGCACAGCTGACACCCGGTCTACCTCCATCTTCACCCCTGACGCAGATAACTGGTAACCCAGAAAGGAGACCGACTTCTGGAAAAACAGACATTTCTCTGCCTTGACATATAGGTCATGCTCCAACAGCCTCCTCAATACTCGGCGCACCAGGGCTACATGCTCAGCACGGGTAGGACTATACACCAGAATGTCGTCGATGTACACAACTACTCCCCTGTCCCTGCATGTCCCGGAAAATCTCATCGGCGAAGGATTGGAAGACTGAGGGAGCATTCATCAACCCATATGGCATGACTAGATACTCGTAGTGTCCGGGAAGTCGTGCTAAACGCTGTCTTCCATTCATCGCCCTCTCGAATGCGCACCAAGTTATATGCGCTCCTAAGATCCAATTTTGTAAAGAACTGCGCACCGTGCAGTGACTCCGTCATAGTCGCAATCAGAGGAAGTGGATAGCTGTACTTCACTGTGATCTGATTGAGACCGCGGTAATCAATACACGGGCGCAGACCTCCATCCTTTTTCTTCACAAAAAGAAACTTGAGGAAGCGGGTGAAACGGAGGCCCGTATGTATCCCTGTCTAAGAGACTCAGAGATGTATGTCTCCATAGCCTTTCTCTCCTCTTGAGACAAGGGATACACATGGCTCGCGGGAGAGCTGCTCCTGACTGGAGATCTATCGCACAATCCCCCGTCTATGAGGCGGCAGCTGCGCCGCCCTAGTCTTACTGAACGCCAGTGCCAAATCCTCATACTCGGGGGGAATCTGCAGTGCTGGCATTAGATTCGGACTCTCCACCGAGGTCGCCCCTATGGAAACACCCAGACACCGCCCCTCACATTGAGCAGACCACCCTTTAAGAGCTTTCTCTCGCCACCTAATACTAGGGTCATGAGTCATCAACCAGGGAAGACCCAGCACTACCGGATACGCAGGAGAGTCAATCAGATAGAGCTGAATTCTCTCCTCATGACCCTCCTGCGCCGTCATCTGAAGGGGTGCTGTGACTTCCCTAATCAACCCAGACCCTAACGGACGGCTATCTAGGGCATGGACGGGGAAAGGCTTATCCACTGGAAGGAGGGGAATCCCTAACTCTATACAGAACTGGCGATCTACAAAATTCCCAGCTGCGCCTGAATCTACCAGCGCCTTATGCTGGGAACGAGGTGCAACCTGTGGGAAACAAACAGGCAAGGTTAGGTGCACGACAGAAAGCTCTGGGTAAGCAGGGCGCCTACTCACCTGGGGGGACCCCCAATGCGTGACCTGCCATCTCCCTCACTGGAGGACCCGCCCCAACACCTAGCCGCGGTGTGCCCTCCACGACCACAGTTGGTGCAAGGGCCGGGTCCCCTCGGGCTCCTCCTCCTCCGTTCCCTAGCGCCAGCACCTCCGAGCTCCATGGGGCTCGGCTCGGAGGTGCTGGAGAGTGGAATGGGCGAACCCCCCTCCGGGACGCCCACGGGTGGCGAGCAGGGTATCCAGCCGGATGGCCATGTCGACCAGCTGGTCGAACGTCAACGACGTGTCCCTGCACGCCAACTCTCGCTGGACGTCCTCTCGGAGGCTGCAGCGAAATGGTCGATATGGGCCCGCTCATTTCCACCCCTGCGTCAGCCGCTAGGGTCCGAAACTCTAAGGCAAAGTCCTGGGCGCTCCTCATCCCCTGTCGGAGGTAGAATAGACGTTCCCCCGCCGCCTTCCCTTCCGGTGGATGGTCGAACACAGCACGGAAGCGGCGGGAGAACTCCGCATAGTTCGTGGTAGCGGCGTCCATTCTCCTCCACTCGGCGTTGGCCCACTCCAACGCCTTGCCGGTGAGACAGGAGATGAGGGCTGAGACGCTCTCGTGTCCCGAGGGCGCCGGGTGTACGGTGGCGAGGTAGAGCTCCACCTGCAGCAGGAACCCTTGACACCCGGCAGTGGAGCCGTCGTACGCCCTCGGGAGCGAGAGCCGAATCCCACTAGGTTCCGGAGATGAGGCAGGGGGGCTGACCGATGGGGCTGGTTCGGTTCGTGGAGGTGTGGGAACCCCGCTGGTCTCCCATCGGTGCAGAGTATTCATCACCCCCTCCAGGGCATGACAGACCTGGTTGATGCGGTCCTCCTGACCACGAAGACGTTCAGCCATCTCGGCTGTCGGCGCGGTCGCTCCTGCTGATTCCATGGTGAGGATGCGTGATTCTGTCAGAGTGTGGTGGGTGGAATAGTAGGAATCAGGTGCAGGAAACCAGGAGGACTTCAACAGATCTTTACTAGAGTCCAAACACAAATAAGTCGCCAACCCAACCGGGTGGCGCGAACAATTACGCACGAAACCAACAGTGCGGTAACAACAAGAAAAGCGCACGCAGTCTGAGCTCTCGAAACACAATAACGAGAGAACCAAACACGTAGAGGCAAGCTGACATTCACAATCACGCATAACACCTGACCCAAACACACGAAACTAAATAAGGGAACAATTAAGACACAAATAAGGGACAGGTGTTATGAACAGACAAAACCAAATGAACATGAAACATAGAACGGTGGCAGCTAGTACTCCGGAGACGACGACCGCCGAAGCCTGCCCGAACAAGGAAGAGGAGCAGCCTCGGCCGAGACCGTGACACACACCTTATTCAATCAAGGTCTTGGTGTGTTAGGGCTGTGCTGGCGGAAAATGCCTGTAGACACAGTAGTTCCCCAAACCAGGGTTGGTGACCACTGAACTAGCACACTCAATCAAATCTCGCTCTGTACACTACACCACGCGTCATGTTACATTTCTTACCCTAACTTATTAAAGAAATAAACTGTCAAATGAGTGAGAAACCTCATGGAACCTCAAACAGTTACCCTCACATGAACAGCCACATGTCCAGTACATGGTGGTTTCTCATAACAAGCTACCTCCTAGACAGCTGTTTTATCAGTTGAGGGTTTACAACACCTTGACGAATCCTCGGCAACACCAGATAAACAAATAAAAGCCGGCTACCTCCTTCCTGCAGGTGTATGTCTTGGCACCATTCCCAAGATAACTGAGATGTGTTTTGAACATCTGAAACCATGTTTCTTCTCGTGTTTATTGTCATTTAGATACCATATCCCCTTCTGGAGAACTTGGGCTTCTGTAAACAATTGAAGTTCACATGACCCCATTTTTAATAATTATACCCTTCCTCCAAGGGGTGTGTTTTAGCAGAAATGGATTGCAAAAATATTGTTGAGTCAGTGTTGGGAAAGAAATGAGAAGTAGATGATCATGTTCCTGTTAATCAGTATCTCCCAAGGTTGGTTAGAAAAATAGGATCCAGTTCTCACAAGTCATTATTTACCTTGGTTACATTCTTCCCCATGTAATTGACAATGACATAATATTACCATACTGACATGCACTTGTCATCAAATCATTGAATTGGAGTGAGCAGGGAAGTATGGAAAACCAGAAAATCTGTTTAGCTTCTTCTGAATTCCTATTCTGTTCACAATCTTAATAATGTCAGTGCAGAGGTCATCCTTAATAACACTGCTAGCCCCAAAATATGTGACTATCACTTCAACAGATACTTTGTGGAAGTGTCATTGGGAACCAAATAACCCCTCGCTCTGTAGAAATTAAAGTCACTCTTCAAATACCGTCCTTTTGGCTTACCAGCCACTGAACACTTGTGTCATGATGGGAGTATTATGTTGTTAGTTTGCTCCACCATGAATAGAAGGAAGCTTAGGGGTTCATGCGTGCGCTGGGTATTAACACTGGGATTAGCTGAGAGGCATCTGGGATACTCAAGGCTGTGAAGCACAAACACACCGCTCCCTTTATTGTTGTGATGGGTACCTCGTTTGCCACAATTAACGGCTTCACTCCAATGCACTATGCCTACAGAGGCAAGGTCTTGCTAGTTTGGAAAGGGGGCAGGGTTTGCCAACAAGTCCCCTACTTGAGGACCATAACGATGTTGACGTTTGCTCTGTATACCTCCATTTGTCTACTGTAGAGAGTCCAACCATAGACTCAAAGAAAATCTTGTTTTACAGAATTACATGGCTTTGTTAACCAATTGCATCACACCCATTGTAGCCATCCTTGTGACTGAATTCAACCTTTGTGTGAAATTCTGTATACAAACTAGTGACACTGACTCAGTTTTCTTTAATTGCTTCACACCTTTACTGACTAACTATGCTAACGCAAACATTAGCTCATTGTCTGTATCCTTCCTCTTTTGCAGAATTCTGTCAAAGAAGGAAGTCATGGAAACATATGGCCACAGCATCCTGGTGCTAGTGTTCTACATCATCACCTTCCTGATTGGACTCCCTGCCAATGTTGTGGCCTTCTACACCTTCAGCAAGAAGGTGAGGCAGAAAGCCATGCCCATCAACATCCTGCTCCTCAACCTGACCATCTCGGACCTCCTCTTCCTGCTCTTCCTGCCCTTCAAGATCAAAGAGGTGGCGGACTGCACGAAATGGAACATGCCCCACTTCCTGTGTCCATTGACCAGCTTCGTCTTCTACACCACCATTTACAACAGCACCTTATTTCTGACCGCCATCAGTGTTGAATGCTACCTGGGGGTGGCCTTTCCCATCAAGTACAAACTCAAAAGACGGCCTTTGTACGCCACGGTGGCTAGCGTCTTCTTCTGGGCGATCTCCATGGCGCACGTCAGTATCGTCTACATCATTCAATATTTAGACCATCCCAATGCCACCCGGACAGACCCTTCGGAACTGGACGTGTGTTACACGAATTTCACCCAGGAGCAGCTGCAGGTCCTGATACCTGTCCGTCTGGAGCTCTTCTTTGTTCTATTCTGTGTACCTTTCTTCATCTGCTGCTTCTGCTACATCAACTTCATCCGGATCCTCTCTCAGCTGCCCAGCATCAACCCCAAGAAACGTCTGCGGGCCATCGGCCTGTCTCTGGGGACACTGCTGGTGTTCATTGTCTGCTTCATGCCCTATAACCTGTCACACATAGTGGGCTTCGTCAACTGGATGAGTCCCGATTGGCGGGTGGACGCGCTCTTGTCCAGTACCGTCAACGCCAGCCTGGACCCCATCATCTTCTACTTCTCCTCGTCGGCCCTCAGGGGTACCTTACACCTCTTCCTGAAGAGCCTGGTGGAGAGGGTGCAGGGGTTGTGCTGCTGCCGTAAGGCTCTCTACTGCCCCCTGTTGGTCTGCTCCAGAACTCAGAAGGAGAGCAAACCAAGCACCAATGACAGCTTCTTATAGAGCTCCTTAAACTCATTCCACAGAGGACCAAGTGTCTGTGGGTTGTCACTCCTTTCTTGTACTTGATTGATGAATTAAGGTCACTAATTAGTAAAGAAATCCCCTCACCTGGTTGTCTATGTCTTAAAAACCAAAGACCTGCAGACACTAGGCCCTCCATGAAATTAGTTTGACACCCCTGTTATAGTGTGTTGTCAAGCCATATGCTACACATGCTACATGCTAGCTACATAAGTTAGCTAAATGCTAGCCTGTTCAATGTATTTATTGCACTTAGGTTCTTATGGAAAAGACTGAGGAATATGGGTTTCTTTTCCTAGCTTTAAAGGATAAACATTCACATAAAACACCATGGGCCAGAAAAGGTTAAATACATTGGCCATGCTGTCATTCTGCCGTGTTCAAAACAACTGGAAACTCGGAAGTGGGACATTTCAGACTTCAGTGAGTTCAAGACAACTGGGAACTGAGAAAAAAAACGAGCTCCCATTGGGAAAATACGTTTTGAACGGTCATCCAACTCGGAATTCCAAGTCGGGAACTCTGGCCTCTTTCTAGAGGTCCGACCTGAAAATCACTGATCTCATGATTTGACCTTGTTTTGGTGTCTTGAAAGCACCATAAATCCAGAGAATGACTTTGATGACAAGGTTTGATGACAAAATCTGCCCACAAGAAGGACCGCCGCACCACCTTCCTGTTCAAGTGAACAAGCACAACAAGGTGAGTTCAACAATGTTTTGTATTCTGCTGCATAAATGATGTAATATGCCTGGGAGATATGTATACTGTAGCTAAGAAAGTAATACTGTGTATGTTGTGTAGTAAGCTGTTAGTAGCCCATGTGCCTCACCGTAATAATTTGGTGCCTTTCCCCCTCACAACTGTTCTGACTTGGTGGTGCACATGTAGCCTATAGCCTGTTTTAAAGAAATGTAATCATCAAATATTGTAAGAGATTTCATTGTCTGCTTATATGCCCCCTTTATTTATCCTACGGTTTTGACTTGCTGTGCAGGGAGAATACTGTAAGAACGGCCCATGTTCTGAATTCTGTCGCTGTACATTTCAAAAGTGCTGAACAAATAGTTATATTGACTACGTCCGTCCTAGCTCGCTCATTAATGTCTTAATCAAAATTACGGATTGCCTCTTATCCGCTAATCGTTCCCTTATGCCATAGTTTGTACATCTCAATTTTCAGTAGAAACCACATTTGTTTAAGCAAGTCAGCCATATTAGCTATGTTTTTTAAAAAGGCAGTAAATGAGGCTGAATGAACTGTTTCACTTCCAGCAAGTCTCCGCTGAAAGCCAGGTGTAGCAGTGGTAAGGATTCACTCCGTGGTGCTATAAAGAAAGCTCTGCTGTTGTTACAGCTTTATGTAGGTCCTAACAGTTTGTGGACACCGTTTGACACCGTTATAGTACAATTAATGTATTGTTTAGTGTTGTGTTGTGTAGTGGCTTTGCTGGCGTGCATCTAAAAAATACATTTCTGAGTTTGCCCCACCAAGATTTACATACAAAATCGCAACTGGGAAGGACGCCTGTATCTTTCTAGTGACTGGGTGTATTGATACACCATCCAAAGTATAATTAATAACTTAATCATGCTTAAAGGGATATTCAATGTCTGCTTTTCTTTTTACCAATCTACCAATAGGTGCCCTTCTCTGCTAGGCATTGGAAAACCTCCCTGGTCTTTGTGGTTGAATCTGTGTTTGAAATTCACTATTCGACTGTGGGACCTTACAAATAATTGTATGTGTGGGGTGCAGAGATCAGGTAGTCATTCAAAAATCATGTTAAACACAGAATGAGTTCATGCAACTTATGTGACTTGTTATGCAAATTTTACTCCTGCATTTATTTAGGCGTTGAATAATTATTGACTCAAGACATTTCAGCTTTTCATTTTTAATTAATTAATTTGTAAACTTTTCTAAAAACATAATTCCCATTTGACATTATGGGATATTGTGTGTAGGCCAGTGACACAATATTTCAATTCAATCCATTTTTTATTCAGTCTGTAACACAACAAAATGTGGAAAAGGTCAAGGGGTGTGAATACTTTCTGACGGCAGTGTACTGTATGTGCACTTTGCTCTGATGTCTTTGAGAAGTGAAAAAAACTCTGAGAAGTAATCTTCTAGCTAAATCAGAATCAATGACTGCAGTAAATTCTAAGGAGGCAGGTCAAAAGGTCAGCATACATTCCACAATTGACTCACTGTTTGAAAACAATAAGCCCTATAACGTGAAGTGTTTAAAATAATCTGCTCACTTGAATAGTGTCTCGCACCAATTAACATAACATAATCTCACTTCAAAAGGTTGACTTTTGGTGTACTTTATAAGAGTCTACAAATAGGAAGGAGGAGAAAAGCTTTAATTTCAATTGTCAATGTTTTTTTCATGATGCTCTTCTTTAGTTTAGGACCAAACCTGGGTTGAAACCAGTTGCTCCCACCTGTGTGCTTACTATACATTATCTACAAATGACTTTTGATATTGAGCACCTTTCCTCTATTGGCAACCTGATTGGGTACTTTTCCTGTATTTGCAACCAGATCCGGTAACATCATTATTCACCTTCCATAATAATGATACAAGTGCCTTTTTGTGTCTGCCTTTTTGTTAAGAAATGTCCCACCACCAATAATACTGACAAATACAATGAACAAGTAGGATAACTAAATAAATATTTGGATCATATTTGTCAGTATGACTGGGTATTATTCTGTTGCGGGATTTTCCACTGTGGTTAGCCTACAGAATGAAAGAATGAACTCACACCACCACAGTCAATGTTTGGTTAATCATACTGGTGTATGTATGGTAGCAAGGGAGGAGCTGCTGTAGGATGCTTATAATGGACGTGAGTCACTTTTCTCTCTCATGCACTGTTTTCTCCCTCCTCCTCTCTTTCTCTCTTAATCAAGAGGCCGTCACAGTCAAGGCCAGATAACAGTCTACATCTATTAACCAACAGAGCAGACAAGCCGGTTCCTCAAAGCCCTTAGCCCTAAGACCGTCCAGCTTCTATCGCAGGACAGTGTTACTACGGAAACCATGTTTGGAGAGCGTTGGAGATAGATAGCAGCGGTTTCTATCTAATTATCATTTTCCGTTAACTGTGCTGGATGTTTAGATTATGCTGTAAACAGAGTGGCTGGCTGTAGTCAATATGAGGTCAGAGCTACAGAGGGAAGAATACAGTTAAGAAGATACATACTCAGTTGTTGGACCTTACAGGATATCCACGGTGGAATGAGGTAAGATTTTTTTCTCTATTTATATTTTGCTACTTCAAAAAGGTTGTTTACTCTACAATAAATTCAAGTCAAGTTCGTTTTTTCGTCATATACACATGATATACTGTAGGCCTACATGGAGTACACAGTGCAATGAAATGCTTACTTGCATGTTCACCTCTCGACAATGCAACAACAATAGAAAAAAATAAGTAAGTGAATACAAAGAGTAGTAAAATAAAAACTCAATGAAGTAAAAATAGAATAGTAATTTAGGAAAAATATAATACATAAGGTACTCATTAATTGAAGTCGGATATTTACACATGTACAGGACTGGGTAATTGTGCAATAGATAAGAAATGTCAATAATAAATAGACATTGTGCAGTAATAATAAATAGTATTCCAGTAGCAGCAGTCATGGAGTGTGTGTGTGTTTGAGTGTGTGTGTGTGTGCGTGTGTGCGTAGCCGTGGGAAGTAGTTTAGGAATAGGGGTGCTGAGATTTCTTTCGTTATTTTTTAAATTCTGATTTTTCAGGGGGTGCTGCAGCACCCTCAGCACGCCTACTTCCCACGGGTATGTATGTGTTTGAGTTTGAGCTTATGTATAAGCATGTGTGGTAAGGTGCAGAGAGTCAGTGCAAGAGACTGTTTGTGTTCCAGCGGTCAGTCCCAGTCACAGTAGAACGAAATACTGTAGCTATCTATGGTAGAAAAAGTACAAAACCATGTAAAGAGTTGGCAAAGAGATCAGTGAGTTCTTTGACTTGCTGGCAATCCTTCACTGTCATCATGTCTGCCAGTAAAAGTGTGAGTGAGGAATTTCCCATACGTACAGTATATTAGTCAGTCATTGGTCAATACAAGGAAGTAATGTTCGTTTAACTTTCTCCTACGGTCATGCCTTACCTACCTACCTTATTATACTGACTTTGATTTGATGCTGGAAGTACATGGAGGGTAAAATAATAAGATATCTTAGTATTAGTTTTTCTTAGCTCAGTTCAGTGCGGACACACTATGATAACTCTCTTGAATGCTTGACCTGAGTAGTGACAGCCTCATGGTAAGGGCTACTCAGTCCCTGGTTGTGGTAGAATGAGTTAAAGCTTTTTCTTAATTGTGAGGTGTTGTGTTTATGACTTCCCTTTGATGATGTCAGAGATTGTTTAATCCATTGTTGACCTATTGGAGATGTTTAAGAACAGGAAATTAAAAGACTGTTGTACTAACTAGAATAATGAATGGTAGCAGCTAGGACCACGCATTACCCGTTTGTGGACATAAGCGCCAATATCTTTACAAGCTGTCCCGTGTTTGTGTGTATAAGAAGAACAGGTGTCCATCCAATGATAAGACAATATTATAAAGACGACACAAGAAGCAATAATGTAGTGTTGAGACAGTTTGTATACAGAACCATGTGCCAGACACACACATCCTGAGTCATCACATTAAACAAAACCCAGATGCTCATAAAATCAAAAGGTATACAGTCAGTTGCCAACAGACACTGACCATATTGCCTTTCCGAGTGTTTGGTTTTATTGTAGTTATGAACTCTATTTCATCTGCTAGTATTGTATTGTCATTATTGAGCACACAAATGTTCTGTTTCAATTACACCCTTCACTTGGCATACTTAAAAGGGGTAAGTAGTGAGTAACAGAAGGCAGAAACCGTAATGTGCCGTGTTGTAATCTCCTTCTATCCTCTCTTGTCAGCAGACTCTTGGAGTCCTTGAAGAGATGATGAGTTGGTTTTATTGTCTGGGACAGGAAAACCACGCTGTCTAACCGGGTTTGTTCCAGGCTGTTGACCCAAAAAGCAGCCTTCGCCTCTGAAGCCTCAGACTGTCTGACAGATCAAGCCCCTTGCGCTGCGACGCTTTCATCCCCCCCCAGACTGCACTGAGATGATGTGACAGATCTTGCTCCCCGTGCCTTCCAGTGACTGTACCCACCGCCGAGGCCACCATGCAGGAGTGCCACACTGCGTTGTGTCTGTCCGTCTACCTCATCACCTTTTTGATGGGCCTCCCGGCCAACGCTGTGGCCTTTTACACATTCAGCAAGAAGGTGAGGCAGAAAGCCAAGCCCATCGACATCCTGCTCCTCAACCTGACCATCTCGGACCTCCTCTTCCTGCTCTTCCTGCCCTTCAAGATGCAGGAAGTCACGGACGATATGACCTGGAGTCTACCCTACATCCTCTGTCCTTTATCTAGCTTCTTCTTCTACATGACCATCTACGTCAGCACCTTATTCCTGACAGCGGTCAGTGTGGAGCGCTACCTGGGCGTGGCCTTCCCCATCCAGCACACGCTGAAGCGCCGGCCCCTGTATGCCGTGTTGGCCAGTGTATTTATCTGGGCCTTCTCCGTCCTCCACCTGAGCATCGTCGTCATCATGCCCTACTACAACCCACCGCAAGACTCCCTCAGTTCCACAACCAACTCTTCCAACGTCTACGAATTCGCCAATGTCTCCAGCACGCCTCTTAGTGACGTTGACAACATTGTGTCTTCCAGGAATGTGTGCTATGAGGACTTCAGCGAGAAGCAACTGGCGATCCTCCTGCCTGTGCGTCTGGAGCTCTGCCTGGTTCTATTCTGTGTACCTTTCCTCATCTGCAGCTTCTGCTACATCAACTTCATCCGCATCCTCTCTGGCCTGCCCCACATCGGGCGCCGCAGACGCCTCCGTGCTATCGGCCTGGCTCTGGGGACACTGCTGGTGTTTGCCTTCTGCTTTGGCCCCTACAACGTCTCCCATATCGTGGGCTTCATAACCAGGAAGAACCCCGACTGGAGGGACATGGCCTTGCTCTGCAGCACCTTCAACGCCTGCATGGACCCCTTCATCTTCTACTTCTCCTCCTCGGCCGTCAGAGGGACCCTTGGTAGTATGCTGCAGGGGGCCAGAATCAGGCTGGCCAAGTATGTGTTCTGTGGCTGTCACATCCACTGGTCCTCTTGGAAGGGAACGAGTGAGCCTCAGAAAGATAAGGGACCCAAACAAGTGGAGATGAATGCTATCTGAAGCTAATTGAATAGGGCCTGTATTAACTGAAATGAGACGTTGTGCTCCTCATGCATAGAGGCAGGATATGAGTACTCTGATGTTTATGTTTTTACATGTGAGACGGGAGAGACTGTCATTTACTGTATCTGCGTCTCTGTTTGATCATTGGCGGGCAAACTTCCTTCTTAGATTAGAGACAGGATATGGGAGATACGGAGCCTGCCTTCCTTCCTCCTGAGAGACACAAAACAAGGGCTCACAATAGGGAGTTACTGCCTTACTGTCTTGCTGCAGTTAGCTGTAATCAAGTGCATCATTACCAATTATGTATTATAAGTACATACCTACTGTGACAGTGCATGAAAGAAGTTTGAGAGTTCATTTGTTGTATTGGGTTGCCTGACAAGATAGGCAAACAGAACAGAAAATGATAATTGATTAGCAGGTCAAATGTTTTTTTCAACATTGTTGAAAATTGTATTTCACAAGGTTGAAACCCGTTTACACAACTAGGAGCAGTTATGGTGATCTCAATTGTAGAGAACAATGACTCTAACATCTGAGAGACACATCAGAACAACATCTCTCAGCACTGAGAGATGAGCACCACAAACAAGTGTCACAGTATGATTGTATATGGTTGAAAAGGAACGATGATACAGTATGCGCTGTGTGTGCTAGCTATTCAACTGAATTTGAGCACTGAGCAGAGTTGGTGTGTGTGTGTGTGTGTGTGTGTGTGTGTGTGTGTGTGTGTGTGTGTGTGTGTGTGTATGCATGAGCACACATGCGTAAATGAGGGATTTTGTGTGTATGTGTGATTCATTGTGTCCACAGATTACTATTATTGGCTTCGTGAAATGAATGTGGACTCACTGTCCCATTTTGTATACAGCTCTAACATGGGACCGTCATTGTTTGATTGTGGAACCAAATAAAGATATTTATGTTGAAATAAAACCATGTTCATTTTGTGAATTACAGGAACAAAAATACTATAATAGTTCAACAGCATTGAATTGGTCACAAAATTACAAGCAAAAAGGTTGGCAATGGAATACTTTAACAGAATCAGGTTGTTGTGGCTCCTTGGTTCTTACTACTGTTTTGGAGTCATAACATGTTTAACATGATGACCATCCCTTCAGACATAATTCCTCATACAGTGTAACTCATGATAATTGATGAGCCTCTCAAATATTTACACAGAGACTATTTTCTCTGATTACGTATCATGGGTGGTGCATGTATACTATACAGCACGCTGCTGTACAGTACCTGTAACACGTGCAAGTAAAGCCCACTCCACCAACATAAACCCATAGATTCAATACTTTCATACCACACAGTAAAAAATGGGGTGTTAATATTTCAGAGTAAAGTTATTTTAACCCAGATAGAGTATTTTCAACATTTTTGAGAGTAAAGTTGCTCTATCAGTGGAGTTAAAAGTGAGTGTAAAAATCTGCAGATACGCAGTGACAATTTCAACTCTACAGCAGTGATGAATACCCGCCACTCTGCTTTGCTGAAGTTTGGCACGTACGTTGGTGGAGGAAGATTGCGAAGGAGTAGCTAGGCCACAGATATTGCTAGGTAAGTTACATCCCCGTTTTTTCAACACCAAACCGGTATTTTTTAACTTTACATAATTTTAGAGTTGTGCTGATGTCAAGGTCATATTTTAAGTTCACGAGTTCCATGCGGCGGTCCCCCTTGCAGTGACCTCGTCATCAGCCAGCTAAATTAGCTTGTAAGTTCAGATGGTTGACAGTAATAACTGTTATATGATATACCCATGGAATATGTTTGATATTTTTGTGAATGGCTTGCTGTTTCATATGGCTAAAAATAGGTAACGTTAACTTAGCTAATTAGTTCGTTTGAAGGACACCACCGTTTGGCATGAGCGCAGATTGTGCTTGTCATGCGGTTAGCTAGCTTGCAATCAGTATCGGTAACTGTCTTTCTTTGTGTTGCAATATTTTCACGAATGAAGTTTGTCAGAATGGTAAATACGTAAAATAACGTTCGCTAACAACAAAACATTTATACAGATAGTATTGTTAGCTAACGTTATTGTATAGCTTCCCAGGCTTCCTTACACTAACGTTAACTGTTTTTTATAAAGCTATATATAACGGTAATGTTAGCATGCTTCTGATAGTTAGCCAGCTAATGTTGGTGTTATAAAAGCGATAACTTAGATCACTGATTTGCATGACGGGTTTGTTTAACATTGCTTAACCATTTTAATGGTTAGCTACTGTTCGAACTAAAATGGCTAATGAGCTAGCTAACTTTGACACATAGCTAGTTATTTGGTAGCTAATGGGACAATGTGCCTCTAAACTTGAACTAGCCTACACCCATTTGCTGCAGAAAATGGCGGCTTAACGTTATATTCAACCAGCACAACTTTGTCTACTTCAGCCTTTGTAATTGCAGTGTAACGTCTAAGTAATGCATAGTGCATTGCGTAGCTAGTACTACTGAGATAAATGGATAGTTAGCTAACGCTTAGTTGAACCAGCACTAAATGATGATTTTGAATATATATTTTCTTTGTTAACAGAGGCAAAATGCTGTTGCGTGTTCAGCTCGGGGAAGAGCAGAAATACGTCAAGCTGTCTGAGCTGACATTCAATGCTTTCTTGAAAGAAGGTAGGTATAATAGGTTAAAGCAATACATATCACCCTAATGACAAAATAATACAGCATTAAGCTATTATCTTATGATATCTATTTAGGTCTATAGTCATTTCTGCTGTGCTTTATATTTTCAGTAACATAAAATCAGGTGCAGATCCTTGTCTTTCATCATTTTGTGAACACATGAGGCAACCTTAAGTATGAACTTGGATTCTTGTGAGAAGGGAATGCATGTTTTTTCTTTTTTTTCTTCTTTTTTTAACAGTGTGTCTAAAATTCAACATACCAGAAAGCAGAAAGCCAGACATTAAGGTGTATGACCAGTCTGACACAGAAGTTGACTCAGATGTTTTTGAAGAATTAGTAAAGGAGTCACCTGGAACTTTCAGAATCATGCTGGGCAATGGACTTGGTATTCATTCATTCAATTAGTTTTTTTAGTTTAAAGGCCAGAATGAGAACCTTTATTGTCTTAAAAATAACAGTTTATTGTAATATGTTTCTATGTTTTGCACAAATTTCATAATGAACAGATACCTCTCATTCATCATCATGCTCGGGTACATCTGATGACACCATCATTCTGAATTTCACTGTGTGTGACGATGTTGAAGAAGTAGCGGCTGGCGAAGGAAGCCAGCCTAAAAGGCCATGCCACATAAACTATGAGGCAAAAGCAGTAAGTGGTGAACATTGCTGTTAAGTCCAATCTGAATGTTGTTTCATCATGTGACAGCATTACATATTGTTTTACAATTACGGAAAGCACATTTCTTTCCACCTATAGCTGATTGAAAAAATCCTAACATCAAAGCCTGGTGGTGAACGCATTATGCAAGAGTACGGAAAAACCAAATCTCTGACAGATGCCACCAGAAGACAGATGATCAACATACTTGCTGCTGAGATGACAGAAACACATGGGTAAGCATTAAGCATATAGATGGGCTGTAAAGAAACATTGTTATTATTTTCCGGTTATTAATTATGTAAAATGTGTTGTGCAATATCAATTCAGTGTGATGTTAACTTTGAATTCATATGCTAGGACATCCCCCCCCAAAAGTGTCAGAGCACAGGGGATAGTAGCTTTGTTTCCCTATCTAGAAGACCCATACTCACAACATGGATATGTAAGTAAATGGGTTATTGCAACATTATGCACATATTCACTCTATGAAATGGGAATAGTACTCCTTTATAATTTATTTATAATAATATAGGATCATTACTACGATCCGGAGAGTGGTTCCGGATACCTTGCATGGCGATTGAAGACCATACAAAGAAAAACAGCAGAGGAAAGAGGTGCCTCAGTCAGCAAATCTCCTAAAGGTATGTTTTCTGATCAGTGACATGTAATTATAATGGTGACCTGTGAATTGTACAGAAAGGATTTCTTAACACTGTATTTTGTCTTAAGTTGGTGGGCCAGGCCGTGATCGTCAGCCCTTCACCTATGACAGAGAGCCATCTGATGAGGATGTGGAAGCAGCTATTGCTGTTTTGAGACACTCTGCTGATGAAAACACTGTCCGTGAGAAGATGAAAATGACCTTCATATATCGGCAAGCAATGGTCAACGATGAAGCCAAATCATCAGATGTCTTCTCGGTCTTCCCAAGATTTCTGGACACACCAGGACTGGTATGACAACTTAATTCACTGCATCACCAAAAATATCCAATGAAGAATAAGGTAACACTCATTATTTCTGTCTTTGTGTGTTACATTGCAGATAGAACAAGATTTCAGACTTCTGTTTGGTGAGGCCACAGCCAACAAATTCTTGGGGAAGTGGCCAACCACTTTCAAAGCAAAAGTAATAAAGGAAAGCCATGGACTTGTATCCACCACAGAACTCTTGGATTTGATGCGCAATGCTGAGTCAGCTGCTGAAGTTGAGAATGGTATGAATGAACTGTTTTACTTTTTATGTGGATAATGTAGGTGTGCATTATATGTCCATAATGGTGCAAGTTGTGAATAAGAATGTTATGCTACGGCACAATGTTAACCAGGTTTTTATTTACTTATTTGTAGGCTGGGACAGTGACATGTCTGCCATCTTGCTGCTGCTACATTTGCTACCACCATCTGCACAAGGTAGAAAGAGGCCGGGAAAGATGTCTGCATATCAAGCTGTAGATCAGCTCATCAGATTTCAAAGGTATGCTTAACAGTTGTTTAAAATATATATTCCATCATCTCAATCTTGTGCACAGTTTGAGGTGATCTTATCTATTGTCAGAGGTTAGTCACCAAAACAATTCTGTTGAATGTGTTTTTTTTGTAGGTTGGAACCAGTGTGCAGCAGCATCTTGACAACATCACCCAAAGCAGTCAGCCCTACCTTCTCGCCCAGGGATCCACACAGAGCAGCATTCACTCCTACTTCATTGTGGTTGACAAGCATGCTCTTCCATGCAAGGCAACAGGTTCAGTAGGAGCTTTTGACGAAGTCTTTAAAGCCCATTACGTATTTGGTACGTCATACAGTTCTTCCTTGAGCAGCTTTTTCACTTTTGTGCAAACAACCATCTATAACATCGACATGGGGGAAACAAAGGAGACTCCTAGAGTTGCTGAGTTGCGAGCAAGAATGGTGCGTTAGTTGAGATAAAACTATGAAGTGTTTTCTTTGCAAAAGTGACCATGGAAGTCCAAACAACCTTGTTAAGCACCTTAAGATAATTCATGGGCTATGTACAGGCAGGACTCTTTTTTCTGAAATGTGGTCAAGAAGGATGCTCACGTTCTTTTGGTAGCTTTTCTGGTTTTAGAAAACATCTTAACAAGTGCCACGGAGAAAGTTTAGTAGATTCTATAGAAGATGATCTTTCAGACCCTCAAAGTACCGTCAACACCAGTAATATTTCTCATGTTGAAGTGTCGACTGAATGTTTAGAGGCTGAGTCAGAGTTATCTTCGCCATACATTGTAAATAGTTGTGCAGCTGTTATTTCTGATCTAAAGGCAGCAGGTGTTGGTCAAAGTACAGTAAATACTGTAGTGATTTCCATGGAAGAGATTGTTCAAGATATTCATCAGCATGCTAAAGAAACAGTGATAAAGCATGTATTTAGTAATGAAAGAGAAACAGAAATGTGCAAGAAAGTTGAGGCGTGTTTTGAGGGTTAGAGAATCCTTTCACAGTTCTAAATTCGGAATACAAGCGATCAAAATTTATGACTGCCAAGTGGGAAATAGTAGAACCAGTTGAATGTGTGATTGGTTCAAGATTTGACACAAGACGAAATAAAAGACTGGAACATATGATCAGGTAGTAGTTCAAGATAAATTCATGTATATTCCAATTTTATCTACACTGCAGTCAATATTTAAAAGTCAGTATTTTGCAGAAATGTTGCAAAGCTCAGCTACCAGCAACTCTAGACTGAGAGATATTTGTGATGGATCTTTTTTTAAAAGTCACCCCCCTGTTCTCAACTGAGAAGCAGACAATACAGGTCCAGATGTTCTATGATGATTTTGAGGTCGCCAACCCATTGGGTTCCAAGCGAGGTATTCATAAATTGGGTGGAGTATATTTTACTTTAAGAAACTTCTCTCCAAAATGGAATTCTTTTTTGGCTAACATACACCTGTGCGCCTTATTTCATACTCAAGATGTTAAACGATATGGTTTTAGTGAAATTTTTGCTCCCATTGTTCGAGACATTAAAGTGTTAGAGAGCGATGGTATTGAGATTCCATTATACAGTGGTTATGTACGTGGCACTGTAGTACAGGTAACAGGTGATAATTTGGGTTTGCATAGTTTGTTTGGTCTGGTGGAGTCTTTCAGTGCAAGGTACTGTTGCAGGTTCTGTTTAGCAGAAAAGGAGGACTTTCAAACAGAATTCTCTGAAGATTCTTCCAAAATAGTTTTACGCACCAAAGATATGCATACTGCTCACTGTCAAGAAATGGCTTGTAATCCATCCCTTCCGTATGTTTTTGGTGTGAAAAGGTCATGCATATTAAATTCATTGAGGTATTTTCACACAACTGAGAACTTCTCAGTTGATGTGATGCATGATGTGTTAGAAGGGGTTGGCCAGTACGAATTGAAGTTATTATTTCTGTATTTGAATGAAAAACATGTTACATCAGGAGAAATACATTCAAGAATACAAAGTTTTGATTATGGTTTCACAGAGAGAAATAACAGGCCTGTGACTGTTAATTTAAGTGAAGGATCTAATGATCTGGGACTGAATGCAATTCAGTCCTGGTGCTACTTAGGAATGTTCCTCTTATCTTTGGAGATTTGGTAACTTCTACTGACCAACACTGGGGCCTGCTTCTTTTATTATTGCAAATAATTAACATTATATTCTCGCCCATGTTATCTCAAGGTCTATGTGTATATTTAAAACATTTGATTGTTGATCACCATACACTGTTTAAGAAGTTGTATCCTCAGAAAAAACTTTTACCAAAGCACCATTTTCTTATCCACTATCCCCGCTGCATCCAGAAAATAGGGCCTGTACTTCATAGTTGGTGTATGAGGTATGAAGGCAAACATAATTTTTTCAAAAAACAGCTTAAATCGTTTAAAAATATTACCAAAACGCTGGCAAAAAAGCATCAGAATCATATGGCATATAGTTGGCGAAGATCAACAACTTTTAGTCGGTTAGATATTGGTCCAGGAAAAATGGTGGCTTTAAATATGGTAAAAGGAGGTTCTGAAATTGCTTTGGCAATGCAAGTGCCCAGTAGCATTCAGGTTATGAAGGTTAATTGGGCTAAACATAATGGGTATGTTTATCGCCCACACTTGGTTATCTGTGGCGAAGTTGACTCTGAAGTGCCCTTGTTTTATCAGATTGAGTCAGTTCTGATAATGTGTGAAAAACTGTTACTACTCACAGTGCCTTTAGTTACAGTAACTTTTCAAGAACATTTCCATGCATATGAGGTGATCAGATCAAAGCATGATTTAGTTTTTTTCATGTCGACAACCTGCACTACCCTAGACCTTTTGACATACAAAGGTCATATGGAGGAAATGACACAGCTCTCCTTGTTGTGCCATATTGCTTTCTCTGGTGAACATTTTTATGATGTTATACTTCTGTCATAGACAAGGCAATGGGTGTACAATGTAAATTCACGGACATTGAAATTATACTTTTTTTTTTCAATAAATGTGGGTGCTCTCATCTTGTATTATTGTGCTTTGTTTTATTTGATAGTATTGATATTTCTATAATTCAGTAACACTACATCATATGATTTAAATTAAAAAAAAAAAACACTGTAGAGAAATGAAAAGTAAATATCATTACACTTTAAAGTGTCATTTTTTGAAGTAAAATTGTAGTTGACTTAACTCTATACAGTGTAATCATATTACTCTCAACAGTGTGATTAAACTACAGTGTTAAATATTTTGACACATTTCATTGTTATTTTTTACACAATATGGAGTAGAATTAACTCTAAAAGTTTTACACTGACCAAAGAGTACATTTTACACTGATTTTGAGTGGGACCAAATGTTATCTGAAACAGAGTTAAATTCAACTCGATAGGAGTTAAATTAACACTTCTGTTTTTACTGTGCAGGAAGTGCCTTCACTTTTTAAAATCTGGTTATTCAAGGATTATGCTCCAACAGAAGTTGAGTTGATTATTGCACATATCTATTTGACAGCCACACCATCCATGAGACATTAATTTTGACAGTAGAGTACAGTATGACTAATAAAAGCATTCAGCAGCACAGTAGCACTTGACACGATTGCAAAATGGTAGAAGAAGGATTCCGTTCAACATGCAACATAGACCTAAAGTTTCACATAGCATCAGTGTTGCATCATGATTGGGGGATATTACAGAATGTGTGAGCAGGGAAGAATATACATCAAGGGGGAAAAGTGAGAGAGAGTAGAGTTAGTTTTTAAAACAGTGCTGTGGCATGTGCTTATAGACAAAACTCCTGGTCCCCAAAGAAAGTCCCTCAGTAAAAACCCAGCATACTCATTGTCCTAAAAAGTGTGCCATCTGATCAGGAAATGTACCATGCAATAAAGATCAGTATAGAAGCTGTTGTGGGTAGCCTATTAATTAAGGAAGTGATTTAGCAGAAAATCGGATGCTCTTGGTGTGTTCAGATCCTTAGTTTTTTCCCTTTATTTGCTGGAAGACATTAATTTGGACAAATATGGATTGTGTGTTAGTGTTGACTTTTTCTCACAATGTTGGATAGCTAAACAGATAGAGCTGTAAACCAGAATGGGTGTATGAATGTGTGTGTGTGTGTGAGAGAGAGACTGAGTGAGTCTCGCTTCCGCATTGTCTCCGTGCTGCTGTGCTGTTTGTTGCTACTTGGCTACCTGCCAAACTATTCACGTTTTACTTTTAATAAACGTTTAATCAATCTCTGTGTTCAACAAATTTACCAACTTTTTAGTTTTGTCCTCACTCATCTTTTTTCGTTAAACTTTTTCACCCCGGACGTTTATCCCGAGGCAGAAGAGTCATTTTCCTGTGCGTTTTAGCTGCCAACTTTACGTTATTTTCCTTTTTTCCATCGCAACTTTTTTCCCTTATTCAACTTTTTCACTCCGGACGCTTTATCTGGACATGGTTCATCAACATCTTCAACAGCCGAAGCTAAGTAGTAACATTAACATGATGTCTTCTAATTGCAGTCGCTGTACTCATAATATACAGGAGAACGATCGCCTTACGGCGAGAATAGCTGTGCTACAAGCCCAGCTTCAGACGCAATCGTTAGGCAAGGGTAATCTCAGTGTAGGAAAGGAAGAAACAGCGTCTGTGCCACCAGTAAGTACAGACAGTAACGTTAGTATAAATCCCCCCGCACAGTCCCCGCAGCCGGACAACTTTCTCATGGCTTCTGGAGGGAAATACTGTTGGAATGCTCAACCGGTGTCGCTCATTCAGCCGACAGAAACCTTCAACCGGTTTTCCCCATTATGTAGCGAGTCGGAGTCTGAGTCTGAGTCTTCTCTAGTCTCTACTCCTCCCGTTACGGGGTTTGAGACGCCGAAGGCTCCCACCATTAGCTCTGACAAATTGAAAACCCTAGTCATTGGCGACTCCATTACCCGCAGTATTAGACTTAAAACGAATCACCCAGCGATCATACACTGTTTACCAGGGGGCAGGGCTACCGACGTTAAGGCTAATCTAAAGATGGTGCTGGCTAAAGCTAAAACTGGCGAGTGTAGAGAGTATAGAGATATTGTTATCCACGTCGGCACCAACGATGTTAGGATGAAACAGTCAGAGGTCACCAAGTGCAACATAGCTTCAGCGTGTAAATCAGCTAGAAAGATGTGTCGGCATCGAGTAATTGTCTCTGGCCCCCTCCCAGTTAGGGGAAGTGACGAGCTCTACAGCAGAGTCTCAGCACTTAATCGCTGGTTGAAAACTGTTTTCTGCCCCTCCCAAAAGATAACATTTGTGGATAATTGGCCCTCTTTCTGGGACTCACCCACAAACAGGACCAAGCCTGACCTGCTGAGGAGTGACGGACTCCATCCTAGCTGGAGGGGTGCTCTCCTCTTATCTACCAACATAGATAGGGCTCTAACTCCTCTAGCCCCACAGTGAAATAGGGTGCAGGCCAGGCAGCAGGCTGTTAGCCAACCTGCCAGCTTAGTGGAGTCTGCCAATAGCACAGTCAGTGTAGTCAGCTCAGCCATACCCATTGAGACTGTGTCTGTGCCTCGACCTAGGTTGGGCAAAACTAAACATGGCGGTGTTCACCCTAGCAATCTTATTAGGATAAAGACCTCCTCCATTCCTGCCATTATTGAAAGAGATCGTGATACCTCACATCTCAAAATAGGGTTACTTAATGTTAGATCCCTCACTTCAAAGGCAGTCATAGTCAATGAACTAATCACTGATCATAATCTTGATGTGATTGGCCTGACTGAAACATGGCTTAAGCCTGATGAATTTGCTGTGTTAAATGAGGCCTCACCTCCTGGTTACACTAGTGACCATATTCCCCGTGCATCCCGCAAAGGCGGAGGTGTTGCTAACATTTACGATAGCAAATTTCAATTTACAAAAAAAAAATGGCGTTTTCATCTTTTGAGCTTCTAGTCATGAAATCTATGCAGCCTACTCAATCACTTTTTATAGCTACTGTTTACAGGCCTCCTGGGCCATATACAGCGTTCCTCTCTGAGTTTCCTGAATTCCTATCAGACCTTGTAGTCATAGCAGATCATATTCTAATTTTTGGTGATTTTAATATTCACATGGAGAAGTCCACAGACCCACTCCAAAAGTCTTTCGGAGCCATTATCGACTCAGTGGGTTTTGTCCAACATGTCTCTGGACCTACTCACTGCCACAGTCATACTCTGGACCTAGTTTTGTCCCATGGAATAAATGTTGTAGATCTTAATGTTTTCCCACAAAATCCTGGACTATCGGACCACCATTTTATTACATTTGCAATCGCAACAAATAATCTGCTCAGACCCCAACCAAGGAGCATCAAAAGTCGTGCTATAAATTCTCAAACAACACAAAAATTCATTGATGCCCTTCCAGACTCCTTCTGCCTACCCAAGGACGTCAGAGGACAAAAATCAGTTAACCACTTAACTGAGGAACTCAATTTAACCTTGCGCAATACCCTAGATGCAGTTGCACCCCTAAAAACGAAAAACATTTGTCATAAGAAACTAGCTCCCTGGTATACAGAAAATACCCGAGCTTTGAAGCAAGCTTCCAGGAAATTGGAACGGAAATGGCGCCACACCAAACTGGAAGTCTTCCGACTAGCTTGGAAAGACAGTACCGTGCAGTACCGAAGAGCCCTCACTGCTGCTCGATCATCCTACTTTTCCAACTTAATCGAGGAAAATAAGAACAATCCAAAATTTCTTTTTGATACTGTTGCAAAGCTAACTAAAAAGCAGCATTCCCCAGAGAGGATGGCTTTCACTTCAGCAGTGATAAATTCATGAACTTCTTTGAGGAAAAGATCATGACCATTAGAAAGCAAATTACGGACTCCTCTTTGAATCTGCGTATTCCTCCAGGGCTTAGCTGTCCTGGATCTGCACAGCTCTGCGAGGGCCTGGGATCGGGAGAGACACTTAAGTGTTTTAGTACTATATCTCTTGACACAATGATGAAAATAATCATGGCCTCTAAACCTTCAAGCTGCATACTGGATCCTATTCCTACTAAACTGCTGAAGGAGCTGCTTCCTGTGCTTGGCCCTCCTATGTTGAACATAATAAACAGCTCTCTATCCACCGGATGTGTACCAAACTCACTAAAAGTGGCAGTGATAAAGCCTCTCTTGAAAAAGCCAAACCTTGACCCGGAAAATATAAAAAACTATCGGCCTATATCGAATCTTCCATTCCTCTCAAAAATTTTAGAAAAAGCTGTTGCGCAGCAACTTCACTGCCTTTCTGAAGACAAACAATGTATACGAAATGCTTCAGTCTGGTTTTAGACCCCATCATAGCACTGAGACTGCACTTGTGAAGGTGGTAAATGACCTTTTAATGGCGTCAGACCGAGGCTCTGCATCTGTCCTCGTGCTACTAGACCTTAGTGCTGCCTTTGACACCATCGATCACCACATTCTTTTGGAGAGACTGGAAACCCAAATTGGTCTACACGGACAAGTTCTGGCCTGGTTTAGATCCTACCTGTCGGAAAGATATCAGTTTGTCTCTGTGAATGGTCTGTCCTCCGACAAATCAACTGTACATTTCGGTGTTCCTCAAGGTTCCGTTTTAGGACCACTATTGTTTTCACTATATATTTTACCTCTTGGGGATGTTATTCGAAAACATAATGTTAACTTTCACTGCTATGCGGATGACACACAGCTGTACATTTCAATGAAACATGGTGAAGCCCCAAAATTGCCCTCGCTAGAAGCCTGTGTTTCAGACATAAGGAAGTGGATGGCTGAAAACTTTTTTACTTTTAAACTCGGACAAAACAGAGATGCTTGTTCTAGGTCCCAAGAAACAAAGAGATCTTCTGTTAAATCTGACAATTCATCTTGATGGTTGTAAAGTCGTCTCAAATAAAACTGTGAAGGACCTCGGCGTTACTCTTGACCCTGATCTCTCTTTTGACGAACATATTAAGACTGTTTCAAGGACAGCTTTTTTCCATCTACGTAACATTGCAAAAATCAGAAATTTTCTGTCCAAAAATGATGCAGAAAAATTAATCCATGCATTTGTTACTTCTAGGTTAGACTACTGCAATGCTCTATTTTCCGGCTACCCGGATAAAGCACTAAATAAACTTCAGTTAGTGCTAAATACGGCTGCTAGAATCCTGACTAGAACCAAGAAATTTGATCATATTACTCCAGTGCTAGCTTCCCTACACTGGCTTCCTGTTAAGGCAAGGGCTGATTTCAAGGTTTTACTGTTAACCTATAAAGCGTTACATGGGCTTGCTCCTACCTATCTTTCCGAGTTGGTCCTGCCGTACATACCAATACGTACGCTACGGTCACAAGACGCAGGCCTCCTAATTGTCCCTAGAATTTCTAAGCAAACAGCGGGAGGCAGGGCTTTCTCCTATAGATCTCCATTTTTATGGAACAGTCTGCCTACCCATGTGAGAGACGCAGACTCGGTCTCAACCTTTAAGTCTTTACTGAAGACTTATCTCTTCAGTAGGTCATATGATTGAGTGTAGTCTGGCCCAGGAGTGTGAAGGTGAACGGAAAGGCTGGAGCAACGAACAGCCCTTGCTGTCTCTGCCAGGCCGGTTCCCCTCTCCACTGGGGTTCTCTGCCTCTAACCCTGTTGCAGGGGCTGAGTCACTGGCTTGCTGGTGCTCTTTCATGCCGTCCCTGGGAGGGGTGCATCACTTGAGTGGGTTGAGTTACTGACGTGATCTTCCTGTCTGGGTTGGCGCCCCCCTTGGTTTGTGCTGTGGTGGAGACCTCTGTGGGCTATACTCGGCCTTGTCTCAGGATTGTAAGTTGGTGGTTGGGGATATCCCTCTAGTGGTGCGGGGGCTGTGCTTTGGCGGAGTGGGTGGGGTTATATCCTTCCTGTTTGGCCCTGTCCGGGGTTTCTTCGGATGGGGCCACAGTGTCTCCGGACCGCTCCTGTCTCAGCCTCCAGTATTTATGCTGCAGTAGTTTATGTGTCGGGGGGCTGGGGTTAGTTGGTTATACCTGGAGTACTTCTCCTGTCTTATCCAGTGTCCTGTGTGAATTTAAGTATGCTCTCTCTAATTCTCTCGTTCTCTCTTTCTCTCTGAGAACCTGAGCCCTAGGACCATACGTCAGGACTACCGGGCATGATGACACCTTGCTGTCCCCAGTCCGCCTGGCCTTGCTGCTATTCCAGTTTCAACTGTTCTGCCTGCGGTTATGGAACCCCTACCTGTCCCAGACCTGCTGTTTTAAACTCTTAATGATCGGCTATGAAAAGCCAACTGAGATTTATTCCTGATTATTATTTGACCATGCTTGTCACTTATGAACATTTTTGAACATCTTGGCATGGTTCTGTTATAATCTCCACCCGGCACAGCCAGAAGAGGACTGGCCACCCCTCATAGCCTGGTTCCTCTCTAGGTTTCTTCCTAGGTTTTCGCCTTTCTAGGGAGTTTTTCCTAGCCACCGTGCTTCTACACCTGCATTACTAGCTGTTTGGGGTTTTAGGCTGGGTTTCTGTACAGCACTTCGAGATATTAGCTGATGTAAGAAGGGCTATATAAAATAAAATTGATTGATTGATTGATGATTGTGTGTACTTACCGTACATAGGACACATGAGGTCTTTTTTTTCACACAAAATTGTGCTGTGGAGACAAAGACATGATCTAAAACATCTCAATTGACTGATGCTCAAGACATGGACCATACAATTATTTCCATGACTCCATTTCCCATGATCCTTGTGAGATCTTGTGAGTGTGACCATACAGTACTTACCTGCAATGGAAAACACCACAGTCACTCCACAGAGGACACAGATCTTAAGGATATTCTAGCATCCAATCACCTCATTGGCGGCTGCGTCTGTAAGCGTAGACAAAAAGGCAATGCAAACTTAACCTAGGGTTAAGGTATACAGTTATGGACCTCACACAATGATGACAGACCTGAGGGTGAATTCAATTTGCAGTCGTTAAAAGCCCATGATTGACTGAAGCTGTGTGTAGTGGAAGCACAGCTGTATAAAATTTGATAAGGAAAACCTTGACTTCACTCAAGTATGCCATGCAAGCTGTTGGCTGTGAATAGATATTTGAGCCATATGAGAAATAGCCTAGTGAAATACAGCCTCTCAGTAGTGTTAACTAAAGCTCACCCCAGGAGAAGGAGGCAGACAGGGATGAGTCCAGTGCAAGGTGATCCTGCACACTACAGGTGTAGGAGACCCCAGCATCCACAGACCCCCGCGGGGGGAGGGACAGCACACTGATTATGTACACTTCCTTTCTGGAGCTGTCCGTCACCTGGAAACACTCTCCCATCCAATTAGGAGTTGAGAGCTTTGGGATCAGGCTGTGTGATTGGTTGATTTGAATGGTGCAGTTGCTGCCAACAAAGCGGTGGGGGCTATCTTCTCCACCCTGGTGGGTCCAGGTTAGGGTGAGGTGGTGTGGGTGGAACCCACCAGTGACACAGAGGAGAGCCCATTGGTCAGTCTGGGGGTCCGAGGGGACCTGGAGGAGGAGTTGGGGCACAGAGGGGGGTGCTATTAGGGGCAGGAGGAGAAACGGGAAGGGGGTGATGCAATACCATCTATCTTATTACATTTTGTCATCATTTAGCAGATGCTCTTATCCAGAGCAATTTACAGGAGCAATTAGGATTAAGTGCCTTTCTCAAGGGCACAAAGACAGATTTTTCACCTAGTCAGCTCGGGGATTCAAACCAGCAACCTTTCGGTTACTGTCCCAACGCTCTCAACCACTAGGTTACCTGCCGCTCATTCGAAATATGTCAGATTGTTAACAATTAACCATAGTAGTTATACTGTATGTTATATTTCACTATTTTGACATATTCTATTCAGACCATGTTGGTAATACAGTTGTGGCAAAATGACACAGTCATGGTTCTGTAAATGGTGCAGGACTCTGTAACGTGCACCCCACTGGAGAAACGCTGGGAGGAACCTTCTCTTTCGCATGAGGGGTTTGCACATAATAATTTGACGATGCCTCTTTGCCTTGTTCTGTGGTGAGTTTCAATTCCCTGCAAAGATCAATAGAATCCACAATGCATTGTGCCGGGGTGATTGTATCTGGATCTGTCATGAAACCACTCAGGCAAAAAGATGAACGGAAAGGAAATTTCCACATGGCTAGAATTGTTATAGATTTGAGCTTGGTTAGGCCTCTTTATGGTGATGCATAGCCCACTGGTTTAAATGTAATTGCCTCCCTGCTAACCATTTGGGTTCAAACAAATGCTCTAAGGATACAAATGAGAGACAATTACAACAATGACAACAACAACAACAATACCTACAAAGACAGAAATAATGATGAGAAATTCTAATGAGTTACAAGAAGACATTCCAAGAATAAAGGCGGATGCATTTATTTCTTATCAGAGCTAGTTCTTAGCCTGGTTCCAGATGATTTTTAATGCTTAATCCTATGGTCATTATCATGCCAAGCAATGGCCATATGAGTTGTCAAGGTAGCACAAACAGATTTGGGACCAGGCTAATTTGTTTCTGTCTTACCCAGGACAATGAGCTTTGTGCCGTTCCCTCGCTCTGGATCTCTGTGTAGGACGTTGACCTCGCAGTAATACACACCGGCATCCTCCACGGACACCTCGGTTATCACCAGGGACGTCTGCCCAGCTGAATCTGGGATGGGGACCTTCTCGGCCCCCTCCATCTTGAACCAGTCCACCCCGTAGGACGTGGCCTCGAAACGACAGTACAGGTTGGCACTCTGACCCCGCATTACAGTGAAAGAAGGGGGCCACTGCCTCACCTTTAACCCCTCTGCTGTTACCATCCTTAACGGGGCTGAGTGAGTTCACAACCAGTGAATGCTTCTTCATCAAGGTAAGACAGAATATTTAATATGACAAAAAAAACAGCAAGACCTTCAGTTCAAAGGCATTTTCCACAAAGCTTTCCTCAGGCTACTCATACAGTACCAATGATGTTGAGGTGTATTTGGAGATGATCATAGTTTTTTATTCAAGTGAAAATGAGTGAGTTGGAGTGACTTTCTCCATGACTAATGAGTTTTACTCCTCTTATCTTGACAAACAAACTCATGACTCTATCCACTTCTGAAAATAATTAGATCAGTAGTGTTGTCAACAGTAGTCTTGTTATTGCAAGACTTGAAGCCAAAACAGAAAGACTTGAAGCCAAAACAGAAGGCAGAATTTATGTAATTAGGTAAATGTATATGTACTGTAATATCCTTAGGGACATTGTATAACACATTAATTATTACGGTGAATATGCTGAAGAAAATGCTATGCTCTATGTTCGTAATCATAAACACAGAAAAAATATATTTATTTGTGAGAATATTGGTAGCCTAGTATGATTGGAAGATACTAACCTGGTATTGGGCCTGCTATCAACAGAAGCACACACAGGTCCAGGATATTTGTCATGCTTTTGTTTCTCCAGTGGTGAAAGAACTGCTCGAACAGTGACTTTGAATGTCAAGCTTCCCTCCAAAGACAATGAGATGTCAGTTAGTTTTTTTGCTTCATTATGTTCCAATGTTTCATTAATAGGCCATGCTCCAAAACAAGACAAATCTCAGCGCCTGTTACGTCAAAGACGACACGAGTCTGTGTCTTAGCAGACAAATAGGCCTCGCTCTGGGTGTCTGCACAAACCGCAATGCAACAGTAAGCAAAATGCAGTCTATAGTAACAAACAAAGCAAAACCATCAGTCTATTTCACAATGATAAGGTGCTCATTGGACAGAATGTCAGCTAGCTAATTACTTAACAACAAAGTGGTTAATGTGTGAAGAATAAAATGTCAACATTTGAGATTCTCTCTCATTTCAAATAAATGTGTTTACTTTGAAATGGACTAGCAAACCATCATTAATTTTTTTTTTTTTAGGAACATTTTTGTAGAAGAATATGTACTGTAGAAGAGCAGTTTTTGTATGGTTTACATACAGTGAGGGAAAAAAGTTTTGTACATTAGCCCACTGACAAAAAAATGATCAGTCTATAATTTTAATGGTAGGTTTATTTGAACAGTGAGAGACAGAATAACAACAAAATAATCCAGAAAAATGCATGTCAAAAATGTTATAAATTGATTTGCATTTTAATGAGGGAAATAAGTATTTGACCCCCTCTCAATCAGAAAGATTTCTGTCTCCCACTCTTAAAGGGAGTGCTCCTAATCTCAGCTTGTTACCTGTATAAAAGACACCCGTCCACAGAAGCAATCAATCAATCAGATTCCAAACCCTCCACCATGGCCAAGACCAAAGAGCTCTCCTAGGATGTCAGGGACAAGATTGTACACAAGGCTGGAATGGGCTACAAGACCATCGGCAAGCAGCTTGGTGAGAAGGTGACAACAGTTGGTGCGATTATTTGCAAATGGAAGAAACACAAAAGAACTGTCAATCTCCCTCGGCCTGGGACTCCATGCAAGATCTCACCTCGTGGAGTTGCAATGATCATGAGAACGGTGAGGAATCAGCCCAGAACTACACGGGAGGATCTTGTCAATGATCTCAAGGCAGCTGGGACCATAGTCACCAAGAAAACAATTGGTAACACACTATGTCATGAAGGACTGAAATCCTGCAGCGCCCGCAAGGTCCCCCTGCTCAAGAAAGCACATATACAGGGCCGTCTGAATTTTGCCAATGAACATCTGAATGATTCAGAGGAGAACTGGGTGAAAGTGTTGTGGTCAGATGAGACCAAAATCGAGCTCTTTGGCATCAACTCAACTCGTTTTTCTGCTAAGGGAACAGGACAACTTCACCGCATCAAAGGGACGATGGACAGGGCCATGTACCGTCAAATCTTGGGTGAGAACCTCCTTCCCTCAGCCAGGGCATTGAAAATGGGTCGTGGATGGGTATTCCAGCATGACATTGACCCAAAACACACGGCCAAGGCAACAAAGGAGTGGCTCAAGAAGAAGCATATTAAGGTCCTGGAGTGGCCTAGCCAGTCTCCAGACCTTAATCCCATAGAAAATCTGTGGAGGGAGCTGAAGGTTCGAGTTGCCAAACGTCAGCCTCCAAACCTTAATGACTTGGAGAAGATCTGCAAAGAGGAGTGGAACAAAATCCCTCCTGAGATGTCTACAAACCTGGTGGCCAACTACAAGAAACGTCTGACCTCTGTGATTGCCAACAAGGGTTTTGCCACCAAGTACTAAGTCATTTTTTGCAGAGGGGTCAAATACATATTTCCCTCATTAAAATGCAAATCAATTTATAACATTTTTGACATGCGTTTTTCTGGATTTTTGTGTTGTTATTCTGTCTCTCACTGTTCAAATAAACCTACCATTAAAATTATCGACTGATCATGTCTTGGATCAGCTTAATATTGCAGATAGATTGTATCTTCTATCAATGTAATTGTCTGCATCACTTCCAATCCCCCATGTTTAAAAAAATATATATATACTCCCCTTTATTACTTTTCAACCCCACCATCCTTTCCCTACTTGGAGTAAATTAGTGAACAACAATGCCCAGGCCTCTACTTCCGGTCTATACGTACTATCTACACCTTATGGACAGAGTTAATTTTACAATAATTATATTATATATATATATATATATATATATATATATATATATATATATATTTTTATATTTTATTTTATATTTTTTGCTCCTGAACTTCTTCTACTCTCAACCTCTCCGATCATTTTCATGATGTCCATCCGGTTTGCTTCTATATGCCATATCTTTCTAACTGTGCTCTTTCCCAAAAGCTCCCAACATACAACCTATATACTTATTATGGACACAGTATGCTTACATTATTAGCTATCTTTGTTATTATTTGTTGTTATTTGTTATTAGTCCCATCCTTCAACTCTATTCAATACCTCCCATCTATCTCTTAACACCATCCATATAGGATTTCTATTTGCCATATATATTTCAACCGTACTGTGATGTTTTACAAAAGTTCTGAACCTTTCTATTCTCATTGCTTCTACAGATTGTGAATTAAAAATAAACATTTTTGCTAAAAGTATTATTATTATATAGACTGATCATGTCTTTCTCAGTGGGCAAACGTACAAAATCAGCAGGGGATCAAATACTTTTTTCCCTCACTGTATGTTCTGATGAATAAGAGAATAGTGCAGTATGTCATACTTCATGTATAGTAGTATATAGTATACTTCAGAATATGAGTGGTGTGACTCATCATCATCAGTCTAATGTTTAGGTAAAGCATTTAAAAACGATGCTCCGAGTATACTTTGCGTTTACTTTTGTTGACTCCAGTGTCTACTTAATTTTACCACAGCTTTTACCGTACCCAAAAGCTGACCCCCAAACCTGTACCACTCACAGCCAGAAGCAGAACAACAATTTAACTAAAATGGAAACAAACAGCCTAACCCTCTTACAGCCATTCCTCTGGATTAAATATGTTCCACATTCCCATAAACAAGAGAAGTGGGGACTGACCTACTCTGTGACCCTCAACAGAAACATTTGCATAACATTTGGCAACTGTTTCTGACAAGTGTTAATATACACCAGTTCCCACCCATCTCTCAGTGATCTTTACTCTCTTTGAAAGTGTGTAAATAATTTACAGCAATCTAATGGAACTATAAAGTCATATTTATTATGTACTACTTTTGTATTAGATTTTCAGCTGTCTGTTTTCCTCTGTATTGAGATATCCTCTTGATTTACTCCTATTCAAAAAGACAATGCACAACTTTGTAGTGGCATCAAGCAAAGGTGAAAAGTTTGACTCTGTTGCTGAAACCAAACTCAGGAAACCCAGCTCAACTAACCTCGCTTTCCAACCACAGGGGCTGAGAACACAACAACATATCACATTAAACAACGACAATCAACCACTCACACAGAGTTCTGTTAAAAACAAAATTCATTTTATTTTTTTTCTCCCTCTGATATATTTTATTTTTTTAACTCCACATCTTTAGAGTTGGAGAAAGAAAATGTCCACTCACATAAAAATGACAAAAACAGAGACAGAACAGAGATCAAACGAATCAAAAGAGTCATCATAATCATCATCGCTTCACTGCACAGAAATATGTCAAGATGGAAGAAGATGCTGTTTTTGTTCCTTTGTTTTGTTCAGTATGTTATATCGATGCAATCTTGAAAAGTCAACACAGACAGAAATAATAATGTTGGGGTGTGGGGGTAGATTGAAACCAACATGCCTGCCATGTGAAGGTCAGAAAATCCACATACACACACGGACACACACACTCACAAATCAATAATACAGAGGTACCAGGGTGGGAACCTGGCATACAGAGAGGTGGCAGGGCAGCAGGCAGCGGGATTGACATAGGGGGGTCACAGGTGGCAGGTTTTCTCCACAGAGAGGGAAAGGAGATGGAGGAGGGAGGAGGAAGTGGGCCAGAGGGGCAACGAGAGAGAGAGAGATGGGCATGACAACTCCATAAAATGTCCACAAACACTAACCAAGCATTCTAGAGTAGACTCATCCACTGGATTGCGTTAGACACCTAAGACACCCTAATATTTGTTACTAGTTCTCACACTGATAAAAATGACATTTGTCTTTGTGCATTGTTATTATCTGATTGTCATCGTTTTTCTGAAGTTTCCAAATTGCTCTGGTGAAACAACAGTATCATGACAACCCAATCTTATATTGTGTCATAAATTCAAATCTATACATCTCAAATTAATAGGACAGTTTCAGACAGTTTGCGACTTAATCACACCGTACAAGTTCTCTCCCATTTTATCCTATGAACACACGCCAGAACATCACTTGATGCTGTCATTCGACAAGAACATATTTAGTTCCATTGTCAGTTTTCGCCACGGCAACCAATATTTACCCAGTTGATTGACAGGCCAAATGGCAGGTCTGTGCTGGTGACTCACAAAGGCCAAGTATGGATATGTTAGGATATGTTAGGCAGGCTTTTAATGACTAAGGAGGCTGGCTGATGAGCGCCTCCATTGTTGCCTGGTAGTGTGCAAACTCTCTGTTGTTCCAGCAGTGGATGGACCAACACTGGTACACTGTTAATTAGCCACTAGTTACATTCTTAGAGAGGAGAGAGTGATTGACAAGCAACCATCTGTAGTCCCTGCCTGTCTGTCTGTGTGGATGGAGGTGGGAGTGAGTGACTGCTGCTCTCGCCTCTGTGGCTCGCAAGTTTTACTTTAACCCACTATCCACACAAACAAATACTGTCAATATTTTACATGAATAATGATATATCCTAATTAGAATTCAGAATAGAAACGATAAACTAACAAAACATCCACCTATCTACATAAATGTATCTATCGTTTTATCTATATATTCTGTCCTTGTGTATCTATCAATCCAACTACTACCAACTTACTATAGTACCTAGCTACCTCATTCAACTTCCAAGTTTATCCTTCAGTGAGTCAAAGCTAATATCACTTCCTCTGCTTGGCAACATGTAGTCAGCATGTTTACCCAATAATGACCTATTTTCATCATCTAGGTAACCTCAGTCCAGCATGTTGTGTATCGATGCACTCATTAGTATAGCTAATGGAAATCTACTGGAGCTTAAATACCCTCGCAACGTTGACTCTGCTCATAAGAATTGAACAGGCCTTTAGAATAGCTGGTAAACAATAGATCATTAGGATAAAACATTATTATCTAGCTAGTGGGCTATGGTATGAATGACAAAATATGGAGAGACCTGGCTGGTACTAAGGACATAATTTATATATCAATGAGTCTGTCCCTCAATAAGACATATCTTCTTATGTATAACTGATACATAGTACCGGTACTGAAAATCTGACATAATTCTGATAATTTATCATGTTAGTTGAATATTGACCTGATACTATCATGGCTACGGTTCTATCCCCCTTTATCTTATCTCGTTCTATTGTACATCCTATCGTTCTAGACTCTATTCCTATTAAAGAGTTGGCTGTGTTTGTCAGACATAAGCCTCTAGATACACAGTATCGATAGGTACTGACATTTCCAAAATTAACATTTGGTATCAATCATTTAATTGAGTACAGTAATAAAATATAATGTATAATAAGGTGCCATTATACAGACAATTGTTAGACATCTCATTATCAGAAAGAACAAAATGAACAAGATGCGCCTTAACTAGCTACTCTTTCAACTGACATGAAAATGAAACAAATGACTCATTCTTCATTGTCTGTTCCCTAAACACATAGTTACCTTAGTTGACGATATAGCTCGGCCAAATTGTTTAGGAGAAGGGGAGAAAATCAATGCGCAATTAGGGGTGTCTTGTATCAAGGCATGATAAATTATGCTCTCTATTTTAAGGCCTTACTATAGACACTTGACAATTCAGTCTTCGGGCCCTTGTAAAGTAAGCCTGGGAGAAATTGCTCTATTTCAAGCGATCCAGTCCAATGTATCGATTAACCATTGCATTTGGAACTGAAAGTGTGTTAAGGAACTGTTCAATGTGGTGGGACTGGAATATAGTGGTTATAGTGATTCTGGATCTAACACAGATACAGAACTTAAAAAACGAGTACATTCAAACAGTGACAGGGTGTATAGTTATCTAGCTTCTACTGCTACTCTACCACTGTATTTTCATATACTACTAGACTTGTCATTCATAAATAAAATATACACCACCCAAATATGGTTATAATTTTCTTAAAAACATTTAAATAATCTCATATATAAATTAAGCAAGTTAGTTTATATTATGTACAACAACAAAAAGTGCTGCTTAGCAATGCTCGAGTGGTGCCCGTAGAATTGGCATCGCCCCCCTGTGTTGGGAGTGATAAACTACATGTGAAGATGCCAATTACGTCCATTAGTATCATACAGTATGTCTCCGTGCTGTAATTACAGGTCATGCTATATGACACCACACCATATCATTAAAGTATAAACGCTCATTGATAGGCTAGCAGATAGCATTATGAAATGCTGTCTGTACACAGACAGTGTTTGCGATCAATGCAGTGCTAATGCTATTAATATTACATGGTGTAATCAAAAACAAGACTGTGGTATGCCTTCCCTCAAGAGGGACGACGCGGTGGTCATTTTAGGAATGCTATCTGAGCTGCTATCCTATCAAGTGTCTGCCCTGTCTTTTCTCGCTCTCCCCCATGGAGAGTTCACTGTCTGGTCAGAGTCATCCCATCTCCCTCTGCCTCAGAGCTTTGTCAGTACCAGTCTGGGCTTCCTCCCACTGTGTGTGGAGGGGTGCTTTC
Organism: Coregonus clupeaformis; assembly: GCF_020615455.1. NCBI lineage: Eukaryota > Metazoa > Chordata > Actinopteri > Salmoniformes > Salmonidae > Coregonus > Coregonus clupeaformis. The sequence goes on along the minus strand of NW_025534181.1, from coordinate 133,780 downwards.
AAACAGGTCCTCTCACACCCACCCAGAAAGTGTATTCGCTGCATCCTTCCTTTTCCCATTTCCAGTCCTCTGCCTCTGCACCACACAGAGTCTGATTAACTTTGACATTTATGGAGACACTCAAACTCATTTGGGGTTATTACAAATGCCCACCATCCATATCGTCCTCCATTCCATGAATTTAAAAGCATATCCCCCAGCCTTTCCCCCAGCCTAAAGCCCAAACACAATATACAGCTTTTTGTTTGTCAAAATCCCCCCAAAATAAACATTTACATGCTTTTTTTTCAAACCCACATTGAGAAACATGACAGTATGTTTTTCCTTATTTTTTGTTCTTTTCTTTTAGTTGTTTTCTTCAAGGACAGAGTATATACATACAGAAGTTTATTCCACTGACAAAATTGAGCTGGGTGCTGACATGGGACAGATTATATGAAAGAGAGAAGACAGATAGAAAGACAGCATGAGTGAGAGAGGGGGATAGAAAACGACAAAGAAGGAAAAACAGAAGCACTGACCAAAACAACATGCTCTTGTGCTTGAAAATCGAAACCCATCAATGTCCTGTGAGACTGAGCAAAACAAGATGAACACAAGTGGGTCTGTGTGTTGCCCCTTCAGACACACCAATGACTGACTACATTGCATAGAGCAATGGGCATCAACAGAACACATCTCACACTATATTCTGTGAGACAAACAGGTTTTCATGCTAAAGGGGACATTCACTCTTGCTAGGGCTTCACATCTCTTCATACATTAGCACACTGCATACAATAGTATTACTAAAACAGTTCCATTCTTGAATAGATTGTTAGGGGCACCCTTAAATATTTAAAAATCATAGCACAGCTTAACCGGATTGGATGGCTCTCCTATATCAGAGTTAGCGGGTATGTTGCTGGTTAAAATTAAATCAAACAAAAAAAGACGACAGCCATTCGCAGAATACTGAATACAGATGCTGCATATTCCTGTAAGGTCACAGGAATTGTGGGTAGTCAGCTAGTTGCTAGTGTGAGCCCATCTCTCCATGCAGGTTGGTTCACTATGGGGGAGTTTGCATATAGACAGACATAGCAGGACGTGACAGAGAGACAGCGGTTGGGTGGTTGGGGTGTCACCGAGTGTCACAGTGCACGTCTCGGTGGTTGATCTGTGCAGGTAAAGTGGATGGATAATTGAGCCCTGGGGGGTTCAATCAGGGCCCAGGTGTGGTGGTTTGTGAGAACGCAGCACGTCTGCTTTACAGGGACGAGGGTGTCCTTGAAGAGGATCCTGTCAGGGCCAGGATTGAACGTGATTTATGGGGCCTGTCCATGGCTGGCGGGAGGGAAATGGGGGGAGGCGGGGAGGGTAGGCCCCGTCGCTCATCCAGCCACAGGTAATGGCTAATTACATCTTTATCTCCTGGTGTGCCTGTCCTGCCATACGGGGGCTGACTGACTTACAGGGACGCTGCTTTACATACATCGCTTTAGATCATTTATCTATTGAGCTGGTCTGTCTGGAGAGTGACACGTTATGAAAACCGGTTGAATATGTGGAAATACGCTATATGTGTAACATGTATTATACAGTTAACAGCATGAAAACAAAGGTATTAATACATACACGTTTACGAACGATATTACATGTCATTGACTGCGGACTCTTTTGGATGAAAAGACTCCCTCGGGATCAACTTCGATGTGTTTTTAAAATCCTTGTAAGCACAACTTGAAAACCTTCCAACTTCGTCTTTTGTCGTTGTCGTTCAATGAGTGTGATTTCTCCGAGTGATTAAGTACAAAATATTTTTCTCACACACAGCTCGTCATCAGCTCTGGAGTAGTATGTTTTCTTTTTTTTTTTAATGGAATTACTTTTCATATTTATTTATATACTTATTAACATCATCATCAGTATTATTATCAACACCAAAAAAGTAATAGCAGTTTAACCTTGCAGAGTAAAACGGACACAGGGGAGGAGGGGGAGTGGGAGGGAGGTTTCACCACAGGAACATCTCTAACCGGTACATGCTATCAACAAGTGACAAGGAAGGAGGACGACTGGTCAACGGCCTTCAAAGCAGGAGACACCATTGTTATTTCTACAGCCCCTTTCTGGTTATGAACACTGTAATAGAGGCTGATGGGTAATGCAGTTTAGTTGGATATTTTAGATTTTATTGGGATACACATGGGGGGGTGGGGGGGTGGGGGGTGGATAGACTGCATCTAGTCATGGCATGGCCTCTGTACTGCATTATATTTACACACGGGACAGAGCACAAACCACCTTAGCAATGGAGGGGGGACAGACAGAGGACGAGGGGTGGGGGGTGAATGGTGGGGGGGGGGTTAGGGTGTCTTCTCACGTGCTTTGTCTTGGTTGAGATCCCAAAAGGATGCACTAGAAGGGCAAAGACTATAAAGAACCCTCACCGCCCACCCTTTGTGTGTGTTTTGACATCATTCGTAGCAGCCGCGTCATATACACTGCCACACGGTTAAAAATGGAATAAAACGGTTCTTGATCAAAGGGTCAAATGTCACACGGCCAACGGGCCAATGGACAGCTTTCAACAAGGTCACCTGACCCTCATCATAATAACTAATTATCATTATTACAGAGTAGTTCCAACCGTAAATAGTAGTGTTGTTACTCCTAGTTTCCAAAATGTCCATGAGACCAACAGTAGTGTAGATCAGTCATCATTTAGATTTATAATAGTATCATCCTGGTGTTAAATATCTGTTTTCTAAATATTATCATCATCACAATTATCATCCTTAATAAACACATTATAGACATCACCATGGTGACCCTCATTGGAAACAGGATGAAGAGAGAGAGTGGTACGGTGATGGTAGCGATATAGGTAGCGAGGGGAGAGGTTGTGGGGTGAGGAAGAGGGGGGAGTTGGTGTGGGTATGTGATGCAATGTGTCAATGGCTCCTGGGATAATGCATATTATTTTTGTTTCACAGTGATGGGTTCGTAATTAAAGAAATTCCTTCTTCCTTCCACAGGCGGGATGGGACTTCCGGGAAAAGCTCTTAGACCTTCATCAGGAGAGAGACAGAGAGGCAGAGCCAGAAGCCGATGCCCGCACTCACCCCCACGTTGAGGGCCACGCCTCGCCCGTACACGGCTCCCGGCCCTGCATCAAGGGGCCCGGGAGAGAAGGACGTGCACCGGAAGGAGAGAGGAAACCGAGGGAAGAAAGAGTTGAGAAGAAAAGGAAACAACCAGAGAAAATTTAATGCAATGACAGGGGCAAAGCGTAAAACCATCCCTGAAGCTATCTGATATTAGTCAGATTGGTTCGCTTTTCGGTCTGTGTCCCATTCGTACAGACAGTTCAGACCCAGCTTGTTCTAATGAAGGAGGGGGAAGATTAGGCGAAAAGAGGAGAGGAGAAGGGCAGATGACGGAGAGATAAGACACGGAGGCCGACAGAGGAGAGAATGGAGGAAGGCGGCGCAGAAGGATGTATGAGACTGACTGGGGGTGAGTCATTGGAGGGAGACTTGTCGAGGAAATGGCAGAACGAGGGAATGAAAATGGAGAAAGGAAGGAGATGAAGATGGTAATGCCAAAGCGGGAGAGAGGGAGGGATCGAAGGAGAGAGAGAACACAGTGTTGGTGATCGCTCATTGGGGAGGGCTAATGCGAGACAGGAGGAGAGAGAAGGAGAGAAATGACAGCTTCCTCGGGTAACAGAACAGGACAGAACAGAGGGAGAAATGGAGGAGAAAAGCTCTTTGGCTTAATGGGGCGGCGAGTAAAGAGATGGAAAGATGGAAGGAGGGAGGGGGATGAGGAAATCCAGCACTGTGAGAAGGGAGACAAAGAGAGATGAGGATGGGGCAATGCAGTGTGTGACTAAGTGTGTGTTTGCATTGGTTTGCTTTTCTAAGTATGTGTGCATGCGCATGTGACTACTTGTGTGATTGAGTGAAGTAGATTGAGCTTAGACACATGGAAGTGTGTGTGTGTGTGTGTGTGTGTGTGTGTGTGTGTGTGTGTTGTGTGTGTGTGTGTGTGTGTGTGTGTGTGTGCGTGCATGTGTATGTACAGTATACAATGTGAGTCTGTGTGTGTATGCATCACAGGAGGCTGCTGAGGGGAGGACGGCTCATAATAATGGCCGGAATATAGAGCAAATGGAATGGCATCATGTATTTGATACCATTCCACTCATTCTTCTCCAGCCATTACCACAAGCCCGTCCTCCCCAATTCAGGTGCCACCAACATCCTGTGGTATGCATGCATGTGTGTGTGTCTGCATGTGGCTATCTGTGTGTACGTATGCATGCTTACGTATGTGTTTGTGTGTGTGAATGCTTAAAGAGACTCACGGAAGAGCAGCATGCTGGCGTTGGAGGCTCCCAGCCTGTTGGAGGCAAAACAGGTGTAGTTGCCAAAGTGTTTGTCCGTCACGTTGGTAAAGAGAAGCAGTGAACGCGTCTTCTCGTTCTTGATCCTCAGAGTGTTATCGCTCTCTACCGGCCTGATACAGAGAGAGAGAAGGGAGAGAGGGAGTGAGGTGGGTGAGATAGAGAGGGCGAGAGAGAGAGAGGGTGGAGGTAGATAGAGAGAGAGAGGGGTAGGGAGAGCGACAGACAGAGAGAGAGAGAGAACATAAAATCACACCTCCTTGCAGGAGATGCTGTTACTATATTATCTCCAGTGATCTCAGAATAACACATTCCCCCTCCTCTCTGTCACTACATCAGAAGCAAAACCTGACAATTCTAATAGTCAAAATCTAACAGCACTTAAATCTACAATACGGTCTGGTGTGCCCCATTAGGCTGTGTTCTCTCTCTCTCTCTCTCTCTCTCTCTCTCTCTCTCTCTCTCTCTCTCTCTCTCTCTCTCTCTCTCTCTCTCTCTCTCTCTCTCTCTCTCTCCCTCTCTCTCTCTCTCTCTCTCTCTCTCTCTCTCTCTCCCCCCTCTCTCTTTTTTCTGTGTTCTCGCTCTCTCTCGATAGCAAAGGATTGTATTGCAATTAGTAATATGGTAAAAGCTCAGCTCTGTATTGGTAACACTTACCAAGTCCTTTCAAATATAAACAAAGTGCCATGGGAGAGAGGGGGGGGGGGGGGAGAGAGAGAGAGATAACAGTATAATGGGGCACACCAGAAGGTATTGTAGATTTAAGTGCTGTTTGATTTTGACTATTAGAATTGTCAGGTGAGGTAGTGACAGAGAGGAGGGGGAATGTGTTTTTCGAGAGAGAGAGAGAACTTTGTTTATATCTGAAAGGATGTGTTAGCAATACAGGAAAAAATCTACCTAACCTATTAGAGAAAAAGAGAAGAAAAGGAGGAGGTATTTTTCTTACCTGCGGTCGTCTCTGTACCACTCAAAGGAGGCCGTAGGTACTGCCATGGCCTCACAGCGCAAAATGGCCGTCTTGCCAAGCTGGGCTGGCATGTTCTTCACGTCTGTGATCATGGGAGGGTCTGAAGAAGGAAGAAGGAGGGAGAAGTGAGAGAATTATTTAACATTTGTATACAACGATGGTGATTAGAAGTTAAGCTCAGACAAAGAAAGGCTCAGTGACCTTCAAGGTCGAGAAAGGTTGAGAACGATAAATACATGACATTATGTAAATACATGACTAACTGTGCCACTAGAGATCCTGGTTCGAATCCAGGCTCTGTCGCAGCCGGACGCGACCGGGAGACTCATGGGCGGCGCACAATTCGTCCAGGGTAGGGGAGGGAATGGCCGGCAGGGATGTAGCTCAGTTGATAGAGCATGGCGTTTGCAACGCCAGGGTTGTGGGTTCGATTCCCACGGGGGGCCAGTATAAAAAAAAAGATGTATTCACTAACTGTAAGTCGCTCTGGATAAGAGCGTCTGCTAAATGACTAAAATGTAAATGTAAAAATGTGCAACTTGTGCTGGGGACAATAAAAGGCCATTCTAAAATGTGCAGTTTTGTAACACAACACAATGCCACAGATGTCTCAATTGCAATTGGCATGCTGACTGCATGAATGTCCACCAGAGTTGTTGGCAGAGAATTATAGAGAATTTGGCAGTACGTCTAATCAGCCTCACAACTGCAGACAATGTGTATGGTGTCGTGTGGGCGAGTGGTTTGCTGATGTCAACATTGCGAACAGAGTGCCCCATGGATGCGGTGTGGTTATGGTATGGGCAGGCATAAGCCACGGACAACGAACACAATTGCATTTTATCGATTAGAAATTTGAATGCACAAAAATACCATGACAAAATCCTGAGGCCCATTGTGAGGCCCATTTATTTTTAAAGGTATCTGTAACCAGTCATGTGAAATCCATAGATTAGGGCCTAATGAAGTTATTTCAATTGACTGATTTCCTCATCTGAACTGTAACTCAGTAAAATCTTTGAAATTGTTGCATTCAGTATTGTGTTATCTTATGGGAGGTATAGTATGTGTGGGGTGGTGTGTGTGTGTGGTGTCCGTGTCTGTGACTGTGTCTGTGACTGTGTCTGTGTGTCTGTGTGTGTCTGTGAGTGCCTGCGTGTGTTTTGTGGTTTATAGGGACACTCACAGTTGACGGTGACCTTGACCTTGCGTATGTCGGGCTGCGTCACTCCGTTGTTGGTGATGCACTCAAACTCCTCCGCCTGATGCCGCTTGATCTCTGTTATGTCCAGGAACTCCCCCTCACTCATTAGACCATCTGATTGGACAAATGACAGGGTCAAAGGATAGAGGTCAGAGGTTATCACAGGCTGAGATGTGTGTTTGTTCAGGGTCGATTAAATAAATTAGTGTGAAAGTACCACATTTTGCCCACTAGATGCCGCTGTTGCTGCTACTGCAACCACACCCTTTTATCCATTTTGCTGGTTTATTAAATGTGACTCGTTTCAGGAAACTAGGCGTATGTCGCGCGTCACTACTTCACAGGAGAGGCATTTGAACGTAAACATAATTTTTATATCAAAATTTATTTTTTGGCAGAAATGCCTTCTGGAACATGTGAACTTTCATGTTCCTTAATAACAAACTTGCATGCCATCTGTAAATACGAATACAATTGTTAAATTACGAGCCCAGTTGGTTTAGCCACAGAAAAAGACAGGAACCTTCCCGCTAGCCATGATTGGCTGAGATAATGGATGGGCTGGACATGCCGAGAGATGAGTTTGGATTGGTCTGCCATGTATCATGCTTCTGTCTATAACAAAAGGCTGCTCAGTATGTGTAGGTAATCCTTTCTAACGCGGCTTTTTTGAAATAAATCATGAATAGCTACGAAAGTGTTGCTCTCCACTTTCTGGAGGACAACATTTTTAAATCAGTGGAATGCCCGGTGGAAGCAGAGTATGATAGCTAAGGAGATGGAGAAAATTCTGGTGTTTGATTGCTAATATGCGAAGGAAGTCGAAAAGAGAACACACAGAAGGCTGTTGAATAAAACATCTGTCTACAGATTATATCTTCAAACTAAGGGCAACCATGGCATCCGTGACAGAGAGGGAGAAGCATTCATCCATGTATATGAGTAAGAGAGTCTAGCTAGCTACATTTTCAGATATTATATACGTTTTTAATTTAATCAGAAAGTCGTTTTCATTGCTAGTTAAAGCGTACTATTAGCTAGCTAGCTAACGTTAGCTGGCTGGCTCTCTAGCTAACATTACATTCATGATCTGTGTAGTAATATTATTTGTGTCTCAGAGCCATTTGCATTGCTAGTTATAGCCTAATGTTAGCTAGCTAGCTAGCTAACATTGAATCTAGTTGGTTAGCTACCTGCAGGTTCATGCAGGGTAGTAACGTTATGAGTTGGGATTATGGTTCATTGTTTAGCTAGCTAGCTACATGTCTAAACAAAATACTCCACTATGCAAGGTACCATTTCCATGTACCGTTTACACCTTCTGTATCCTGTGCATGTGACAAATAAACTTTGATTAGATTTTATATAGTGTGTGTTTACCAGAGACGGTAATGTGAAGAACAACATGACCTGCATTAAAGTTAAATTAGGATATAACGTTAGGCCAACGAGTGTCACGGTTTCGGCCGAGGCTGCTCCTCCTCCTGGTTCGGGCAGGCTTCGGCGGTCGTCGTCCCCGGAGTACTAGCTGCCACCGATCTATGTTTCATGTTCGTTTGGTTTTGTCTTGATGTTGTACACCTGTGTCTAGTTAGTCCTCGTTAGTGTCCTATTTAAGTCTCGTTGTGTGTGTCTGTGTTTGTGTGTGATTGCTCTTCTGTTTTGGTGTTTGAGCTACGTACTTCCCTCCAGTGTTTGGAGAGGTTTTCGCACATGTTTGTGCGCCGTTTATTTGACGCCTGTGTGCGCCGTTATTTCGCCTCCGGGCTTATTGTGCTCATTTACTCCGTGAATAATTCACTAAAGTCTTTTGGACTGAGCTTCTGCGTCCTGCGCTTGATTCCTGCACCACACCCACCTTCAGCACCCCTTGACAGAATCACACACCAATTGAATGGAATCAGCAGGATCAACAGTCACGCCTGAGTCGCTCGAGGAGCATGTCCGCGGCCAGGATGACCAGATACGACAACTGGGGACCGCTCTACAGGACGTCATCAACACCCTGCACCGATGGGAGGCCAGAGGGGTACCGACACCTCCACCTACCCTGCCAACCCCATCGGCCGGTCCACCAGTCCCAGGTCCGGAACCCAGGGGGATTCGGCTCTCGCTCCCGAGGGCGTATGACGGAACAGCTGCCGGGTGTCAGGGGTTCCTCCTGCAGGTGGAGCTCTACCTGGCCACTGTACACCCGGTGCCCTCGGGACACGAGAGCGTTTCCGCCCTCATCTCCTGTCTCACGGGCAAGGCGTTGGAATGGGCCAACGCCGAGTGGAGGAAGATGGACGCCACCACCATCTCCTACGCCGAGTTCTCCCGTCGCTTCAAGGCCGTGTTCGACAATCCACCTGAGGGCAAAGCGGCGGGGGAGCGTCTAGTCCACCTGAGACAGGGGAGGAGGAGCGCACAGGCGTTTGCGCTGGAGTTCCGGACTCTAGCGGCGGACGCAGGGTGGAATGAACGGGCCCTCATCGACCATTTTCGATGTAGCCTACGGGAGGACGTTCAACGTGAGTTGGCCTGCAGGGATACCAATCTCACCTTCGACCAGTTGGTTGATATGTCCATCCGTCTGGACACCCTGCTGGCCACCCGTGGACGTCCCGAGGGGGGTCCGTCCATTCCGCCCTCCGGCACCTCCGAGCCGAGCCCTATGGAGCTCGGGGGTGCCGCGCTAGAGAAAGGAGGAGGAGGAGCCCGAGGGGGCCTGTCTCCTGCACCAAGTGCGGTCGTGGAGGGCACACTGCGGCCAGGTGCTGGGGAGGGTTCTCCGGGGGAGAAGACAACAGGCCACGCACTGGGGAGCCCTCCCAGGTGAGTAGACGCCCCACTTACCCAGAGCTCTCTGTTGCGCACTTTTGTATACCTGTTTGTTTTCCACAGGTTGCACCTCATTCCCAGCATAAGGCGCTAGTAGATTCAGGCGCAGCTGGGAATTTTGTTGATCGGACGTTTTGTTCAGATTTAGGGATCCCTCTCCTACCTGTTGACAAACCTTTTCCCGTTCATGCCTTAGATAGCCGCCCGTTGGGGTCGGGGTTGATTAAGGAGATCACAGCACCACTTAGGATGTGTGCGCAGGGGGGTCGTGAAGAGACTATACAGCTGTATCTGATCGACTCTCCTGCGTACCCAGTGGTGCTGGGTATTCCCTGGTTAAGCACCCATAACCCTGCTATTTCGTGGCAACAGAGGGCTCTCGATGGGTGGTCTGATCAGTGCGAGGGGCAATGTCTGGGTGTTTCCGTGGGGGCGACTTCGGTGGAAAGTCCAAACCAAGTGCCCGCACTGCACATTCCGCCTGAATATGGGGATTTAGCTCTCGTGTTTAGTAAGACTAGGGCGACGCAGTTGCCTCCTCATAGACAGGGGGATTGTGCGATTGATCTCCAGGCAGGAGCAGCGCTCCCACGGAGCCACGTGTATCCTTTGTCTCAAGAGGAGAGAAAAGCTATGGAGACTTACATAGCCGAATCTTTGAGACAGGGATACATTCGGCCCTCCACTTCTCCCGCCTCCTCGAGCTTCTTTTTTGTGAAGAAAAAATGGAGGGTTGCGCCCGTGCATTGATTACCGTGGTCTCAATCAGATTACTGTGAAATACAGTTATCCACTCCCTCTGATTGCGACCATGACGGAGTCATTGCATGGAGCGCGGTTTTTCACAAAACTGGATTTCAGGAGCGCGTATAACTTGGTGCGCATTAGGGAGGGCGGCGAATGGAAAACAGCGTTTAGTACCACGTCAGGTCATTTCGAGTATCTCGTCATGCCATATGGGTTGATGAATGCTCCATCAGTCTTCCAATCCTTCGTAGATGACATTTTCCGGGATAAGCAGGGGCAAGGGGTGGTCGTGTACATTGATGACATTCTGGTGTACTCGTCTACCCGAGCCAAGCATATAACCCTGGTGCGTCGTGTCTTGACTTGAGGAGGCTGTTGGAGCACGACCTATATGTCAAGGCAGAGAAATGTCTGTTTTTCCAGGAGTCGGTCTCCTTTTTGGGTTATCGGTTGTCCGCGTCAGGGGTGAGAATGGAGGTGGATCGTGTGTCCGCTGTGCGTAATTGGCAAACCCCAACCACTGTCAAAGAGGTGCAGCAGTTCTTGGGTTTTGTGAATTACTACCGGAGGTTTATCCGGGGTTTTGGACAGGTGGCAGCTCCCATCACGTCCCTTCTGAAAGGGGGTCCGGTGCGCCTGCAGTGGTCAGCTGATGCGGACGGGGCCTTTAGGAAACTGAAGGACCTGTTTACGTCGGCTCCGGTGCTGGCGCATCCGGATCCTGCATTACCCTTTCAGGTTGAGGTGGACGCGTCTGAGGTTGGTATAGGGGCCGTTCTCTCTCAACGGTCCGGCACGCCACCTAAACTCTGCCCCTGTGCTTTTTAATCAAAAAAGCTCAGCCCGGCGGAGCGTAATTATGACGTCGGGGACAGGGAGCTGTTAGCTGTAGTTCAGGCCCTTAAGGTGTGGAGGCATTGGCTTGAGGGGGCTCAACACCCTTTCCTAATTTTGACTGACCATCGGAACCTGGAGTACATCCGGGCAGCGAGGAGACTGAACCCTCGCCAGGCTCGATGGAGTATGTTTCTCACCAGGTTCGTATTTAAAATCACGTACATCCCTGGGTCCCAGAATGGTAAGGCAGATGCGCTGTCCCGGCGGTATGACACGGAGGAGAGGTCCGTTGAGCCTACTCCCATTCTACCGGAGTCTTGTCTTGTGGCACCGGTGGTGTGGGAGGTCGATGCCGAAATCGAGCGAGCGTTGCGTACCGACCCCAGCCCTCCACAGTGTCCTGAGGGTAAGAAGTACGTTCCGCTCGAGATTCGGGATCGACTCATTTACTGGGCTCACACGTCACCCTCCTCTGGACATCCGGGTATTGGCCGGACAGTGCATTGTCTTAGCACTAAATACTGGTGGCCTACGTTAGCCAGGGATGTGAGGGTTTATGTCTCCTCCTGCTCGGTGTGCGCCCAGTGTAAGGCGCCCAGACACCTGCCCAGGGGTAAGTTACAACCCCCTGCCCGTTCCACAACGACCATGGTCCCACCTCTCGGTGGATTTTGTGACAGACCTTCCCCTCTCTCAGGGGAATACCACCATCCTGGTCGTTGTGGACCGGTTCTCTAAGGCCTGTCGTCTTCTCCCTATGTCGGGTCTGCCTACTGCCCTACAAACCGCAGAGGCCCTATTTACCCACGTCTTCCGGCATTACGGGGTACCCGAGGATATAGTGTCTGATCGAGGCCCCCAGTTTACCTCCTGAGTTTGGAGAGCGTTCATGGAGCGTTTGGGGGTCTCGGTTAGCCTTACCTCAGGGTACCACCCGGAGAGTAACGGGCAGATAGAACGTGTCAACCAGGATGTGGGTAGGTTTCTGAGGTCGTATTGCCAGGACCGGCCTGAGGAGTGGGCTCGATACATTCCCTGGGCCGAGATGGCCCAGAACTCTCTCCGCCACTCCTCTACCAACCTAACCCCCTTCCAATGTGTGTTAGGTTACCAGCCGGTTCTGGTACCTTGGCAGCAGAGCCAGATCGAGGCCCCTGCGGTGGATGATTGGATGAGGCGCTCGGAGGAGACGTGGAACGCTGCCCACGTCCACCTGCAGCGGGCCATCCGTCGTCACAAGGCGAGCGCCCGATCTCCACCGCAGTGAGGGGCCGGTGTACGCACCCGGAGATCGAGTCTGGCTCTCTACCAGAAACCTACCCCTCCGCCTGCCCTGCCGGAAGCTGGGTCGGCGGTTTGTGGGGGCCTTTTAAAGTCCTGAGAAGATTGAACGAGGTGTGTTATAGGTTACATCTACCTGTTGAATATAAGAATATTAACCCCTCGTTCCATGTGTCTCTTCTCAGGCCGGTGGTAGCTGGTCCACTCCAGGAAGGTGAGATAGGAGAGACTCCTCCGCCCCCACTGGACATCGAGGGGGCTCCGGCGTACACCGTTCGGTCCATCTTGGACTCAAGGTGCCGGATGGGGGGTCTCCAGTATCTCGTGGAGTTGGAGGGGTACAGCCCGGAGGAGCGGTGCTGGGTGCCGCGGAGGGACATCCTAGACCCATCTCTCCTGTCGGAGTTCCACCGGGACCATCCCGCGTGCCCTGCTCCGCGTCCTCCTGGTCATCCCAGAGGCCGGGGTCGGTGCACGGCTGGAGCCGCGCGTCAAGGGGGGGGTACTGTCACGGTTTCGGCCGAGGCTGCTCCTCCTCCTGGTTCGGGCAGGCTTCGGCGGTCGTCGTCCCCGGAGTACTAGCTGCCACCGATCTATGTTTCATGTTCGTTTGGTTTTGTCTTGATGTTGTACACCTGTGTCTAGTTAGTCCTCGTTAGTGTCCTATTTAAGTCTTGTTGTGTGTGTCTGTGTTTGTGTGTGATTGCTCTTCTGTTTTGGTGTTTGAGCTACGTACTTCCCTCCAGTGTTTGGAGAGGTTTTCGCACATGTTTGTGCACCGTTTATTTGACGCCTGTGTGCGCCGTTATTTCGCCTCCGGGCTTATTGTGCTCATTTACTCCGTGAATAATTCACTAAAGTCTTTTGGACTGAGCTTCTGCGTCCTGCGCTTGATTCCTGCACCACACCCACCTTCAGCACCCCTTGACAACGAGACAGTGTCCAAGTTCTAAAATTATACGGTAGAATGCCCTGCTTTTATTTCATCACACTCTTTTCTGTAATTAGTTTACCATTAACTTGTAAATAATGATCGTGTTGTGAGTTTATTTTCCTGTAATAATGAATACAAATAAGCTCAAGTTAAGACGTTGTCAGCTATATGACGTGTTCATTATTTGAAATGGCTAGCCATCTAATGTAATGTTAGCTAGCTAGCTAATAAGCTAGAAACATTGTTTAGAAAGTTGCTTTAAATTGCATGGTTAGTAAATTCTTTTTTAAACTGATGGGTTTATTGGCATTAAGATACACCAGTTATGCTATTCTGGACCACCAGGCTGCTGATGTCATGCATGTGAATCCTTAAAGAGATGAGTGGGGCTAAGGCTTAAGAGGGTGTGAACCATGCGGAATGGGGGTAGACAAAGAAGAGCTCTCCAGTACGTGTACCAAAACATTCAAGGGCCATTTTCTTAAAAGTGGAGTTACAAGTTCATCAACATTCAAAGCAGCATTACTTTCCCATTGTTCCTCAACTGTAGTGTATGATATACCATTTGCTAGCTCTGAGTCTCTACAAAACTTTTGCTACATAAGACCGAATTGAGCCGGTCGGTCACAAATGGGATCACAATATCTTCTTTGCAACTTTGGATAGAAAACCAATAGCTTTTGCTCATGATGAGATGAAAAGGGTGTGGTGGCAGCAGCAGGAACAGTGGCATCGAGTGGGAAAAACTTGGTACTTTCACACTAATTTATGGTAAAGAATGCAAGCAACTTCAATAGCTAATTTCTCTGAACAGGGGAATAAAACCATCAACAGATTCACAGGGAATACTTTACAAAGGTTGAAGAAGCAAAACTCCAAGCAGCAGCTCCATACTACTTGTCAGACATAGAAAACTGATACTGTATACTGGTTGTTGGGGTGGGATCGGTGTGGGGTGTGGGAGGTCTGTGGGTGGCTGTTGATCTTTTTATTGGAATCCTCATGTGTTTCTCATTGTTAGGAAGAATTATGGTCCAAATTGGATGTTAGGTACTATATTTATTGAATATTATATGAATCCTATAAATTAAAATGGCAATTTGGGTGCAATCAATCAGCTTAATTTCTCAGGGATCAAATTATATTTATTCAATTTGGTGCCTAATGAACACTACCCAGGTGTAGAATAAAGTTTCCCTAGATGCTGATTTATGGTCAGGGTCAGTTTGGGGGTTTTGCCAGGTTAGGATTGGAGGAGGTGGAAGCTGATCCTAGATCTGTGTTGGAGTTACTGTATGTCCATGAGCAACAGAGCCAAAGCAGATACTGAAGCTAAGGACTGAGGCTTGACCATAATGTTACATCACTACTTCACAAAGCCTCTACAGAAATAAATAGGTATTTATTTTTAAACGTTGGCCACACCAAACTCGACAGGGGTAACAGCGTGTGCGTCACTATGCAGTAAAAACAATATGGGGCTGTTATTTGGTGTTGACAAAACTCCCTAGTGCCCTCTGGCGACGCGGCGGCAAAAGTCTTTACTGAGTCGGGGAGAAAGGCAGGCAAGAAGATATTGGCTTTATACAGTGAGGGAAAAAAGTATTTGATCCCCTGCTGATTTTGTACGTTTGCCCACTGACAAAGAAATGATCAGTCTATAATTTTAATGGTAGGTTTATTTGAACAGTGTGAGACAGTATAACAACAAAAAAATCCAGAAAACGCATGTCAAAAATGTTATAAATTGATTTGCATTTTAATGAGGGGAATAAGTATTTGACCCCTCTGCAAAACATTACTTAGCACTTGGTGGCAAAACCCTTGTTGGCAATCACAGAGGTCAGACGTTTCTTGTAGTTGGCCACCAGGTTTGCACACATCTCAGGAGGGATTTTGTCCCACTCCTCTTTGCAGATCTTCTCCAAGTCATTAAGGTTTCGAGGCTGACGTTTGGAACTCGAACCTTCAGCTCCCTCCACAGATTTTCTATGGGATTAAGGTCTGGAGACTGGCTAGGCCACTCCAGGACCTTAATGTGCTTCTTCTTGAGGCACTCCTTTGTTGCCTTGGCCATGTGTTTTGGATCTTTGTCATGCTGGAATAGCCATCCACGACCCATTTTCAATGCCCTGGCTGAGGGAGGGAGGTTCTTGTAGTATCTGAACATTTATAGCTTTGGCTGAGATTTTCATATTGTTGGTTAAATGGACTTTGCTCTGCTGTGCTGAAACATCTGGAAAGTATTACTATAGGGGCCCCCTAAAACAGTGGACATGGGAATATGTGGAGGCCAGGGATTGGTCTATTCAAAACCATTTTGTGTTACATAGGATATATACCATGTTTGAACAAAGGGACGAGGAGAATAATCATATTTGAGATTGGGTTAGTTGTTCTCCAGATTCTCCAGAAATCTGTAAATTGACGCTGAAATCTTTTGATATAATAAACCTTTATAATCAAAGTACAGTGTCAGCGGATTCCTTGTCAACACAGCATTACAGCATCGTTGTTCGGCCACCACAGAAATTGGCGACGAGGATTTTGGGACGTGTTGCGTCTATTTCAGCGTTTCATCATGGGCTCTGAGCTGACTCTCGCTCCAGAGTCGGGCAGATAAGGGTGAGCTTTCTCACAACTTTGGGCGCTGGTCAGTTCGTGTGACTGTGTGTGCGTTGGGGGGACGCACCGTGAAGAATCTGTGTGTGCCGTGCTGTTTGCTGTGTGATGAGTTTCCGTTCAAAATTTCTAAATTTGTTTGCATTGGAAACAACGCAAACAGGGGGGAGTGTGTATATAATACAAGATCTAAGGAAAAAATGAATTGATAACACTGGGCCCAGGGAAATTTGGCTTGAATAAAATTAAAGGGAAAAGGAATAAAATAACGGAATAGAATGGAAAAGGAACTAAGGAGATATGTATACTGTTAGGACGTCGCTGATCTACGGAAGCCCTCAAACGAGGCGATCATTAGATGGGCCGCAAATCCTGAAGAGTCACTAGGTGGATTTTTCGGGTCAGTCCAAGGGACTGGAGATTGTAGAATACAAATTCAATTGTATGTTACCTCTCGGTATATAGTTGACGAGGTATATGTCCGAAGGAGCCTCTCATTGAATATCTGCAACTCAAGGTAGCAAAAATTTAGGAAGGAAAATAAGGAATAGGAGCGACGGAAGCATGCTTTTAGATATTGTATGAATGGATGCATTCTTGTTGATTATGTGTGTGCGAGAGAAAGAGAGTGTGTGTATGTGGAAATAAAGAGGTCTCTGCTGTGTTTCAGCTGTGTGTCGACTCATGCTATGATAAGATTTATGTTAGAGATATATACATATATTTGTTTTGGTTGAGAACAGGGGTTTTAGTTTTTGTAAGGAAATATGTTAATTACGGTTAAAACCTTATGAGTCTCCATTTGAGAGAACGTTTTCAAAATTGTTAAAATCTATAAGCCCCCGGGAGGACGTTGTGATTGTATAGTGAGGATTTGTAATGGATAAGAAAATAACTATAAATCTTCAGATTAGAGTAGAATGGGTGAAGAAAGAGGAGAGAGAAAATAGACTAAAGTAAAGTTAAGAAACTTCGAAGTAGGATTGTGTTCTATGTTTTGTGTTGGTTTGTGCGTTTTGTTCAGTGTTACTGTTTGTCTGTGTTGGAAAGAACGGAGGGACAGCTGGCCCGTCTGCTGTTTGACTTAGAGAAAAGTTACTTGTGGGAGAGCTCCTCTCACCTTGAAATCGCACTAGTAAATGAGCTGCGCATGTGTGGGATTTTATGAGTTTAGAGTTACACAGAGCAAATATGCCACTCCCCTGCCTGCACTGAGCTGATGGGAGACGCAGACTTGTTTGTTAAGTGGCTGTTGCTTAACTATGAAACTATTTGATTGAGATCCATTGAATTTATAAATGAGAGCTATGTTGACGGATTAAAAATAAAAATAAATAAATAAAATAAAATATTATTGCGCTATTTATAATATTCCTGAGTTAAGCTGTTTGCTTATTTCTTAGCGCGAATGGAACATAGGTATGTCTAAAAGGGTATTGTATGGTTGAAATAACCCAGTGAGTGCATAAAATACTAAAATATTGTCTGTTTCTTTTGTTCTCCTGTGATGTGAGAGACGAGAAGGAGGAGACAGAGAGAGAGGAGGTGCTGACCAGTGCGTCACGCGACAGCGTGTGCTGCCCCGGATCCAGTCCAATTAAGGCCAGTACTGTTCTATCCACAGACTTACTTCCCCTTACAGGATATTATAGATGAAGGGCATTTATCTGTTTGTGTATGCCTAAAATATTTCATGTTGTGACCATTTGACAGGGACTTGGCAACAGACTGATCAATTGATGTAATTGAGAATTGCACATTGAAGTTTTTTTGTGCATGGGTTATTTTGATTAGAGTTGTGTTGGAAATCCAGCACTGAGATTATTCTGTAAAATTAAGGTGACTGGATGCTTATTAAGCAATTGGTTTGTGGGTGCTGTAGTGTTACTGGATTACTTGTCTTTCTTTTTTGATTGCTCTGAAGTTGACTAGTTTCCTTTACTTTTTTTTATCGGATGTGGTAAGATTGCCACTAATCAATAATTTGGTAGAAAAAATAAAATAAAATAAAATAAAATAATAAAAAATTAATAAATAAAATAATAATAAAAAATTAAAAATAAAAAAGGAGGGAAAGATAAGCTACATAGCTTAAAGTATTTTTTGGTTTACAAATTAATTAGTTTAAAATAATAATAATAATAAAATAATTCACAATAAAGGAAGATAAAATAGTTGTTACAATGGGGAAAAAGGACATCAAAACTATGAAAGTAATTACTCCTGTTGATGTAGTACAAAATAGTAACCCTTTAGTTAATGGTATTGCAAGGTTATCTGGAAAATGGAATAAACGTTGGCCTGACATTGAACAACCATGGCCAGCGGAAGGGACTCTTAACCCAGAAGTAATTAAAATAATGCAAGTGCTTGTGTCGACGTATAAGACAGAACAAAAGAAGGGGGGAAAAGGGGAACAACGTAAAGAAAAGAGACAAAGAGAGCTGGGTGTTCTTAAGTTGTTTGAAAATGAGGGACAAAAACTGATAAAAGATACAAAAGATAAAAGAGACAGAGGTATAGAGAAAATGGCAAAAGAGGCGAAGGTAACAGAAAAACTAATGGCAGAAGTCAATACACCTTTCTCACATACGGATTCAGCAAAGAGGCCCCCACCTTACGAGGAAGAAGTAGAGTTTAAGGACGTCTATCCTCAGCTTCCAATGATCATTCAGGAGGGTGATTATTGCATCAGAGATGAAGATGAACGAATAATAGAGAGAGGACAAGCAGAAACGACCATAAAGATGAATCCGAACTCCAAAAGTAAGAAGAAAACAACATGTCTGGAAACTAAGGGTAGAGTGAGGTTCAGGAAGATGGAATTTGAAGAAGATGATGATGATGATCAGAGTGATTCAGAAGAGATCATGGGTGGATATGACCCTGTGATCAGACGGAGGTTGGCTAGAGCGGAAAGAAGGGGTGATGGAAGTTGGAAGAAGAAGGATACAGGAGATTCGATCTCTGATGAAAGTGAAGATGGAGACAGCGATGAAAATTTGGAGATTAAAGGTGCTTCATGTTCAAGAGGATTTTATCCTACAATTACTAGCACAGAAGAAATAGAAAGAGATATGGATCGATGCATATCATGCTTGGATAAGGTGAATAATTTAGAAGAAGTAAGTGAATTGGAAGAACAACTCAAGAAGCTGAAGGTACAGAAGGAAAAACTGCTGAAAAAATAATCCCAAAAATTGGAGAGGAAGTATACATTGCAACCAAGAAAAGGGAGCACAAGTAAGAATATGATGCCAGTGATAATTCGAGGACAAAACTTGGAGTATAAGCCTTTGCAGAATACCGATATGTCAGATATACTTGAGAAGCTGCCTACTCTTCAAGATGGAGCATATCCTTGGATTTCTAAATTGGAAGAAATTACGGTGGGAACACAATCTGCCATAGGAGACATTAAGATACTTTGGCTAATCTCTTTGGGATTCCAGGTATGGAAGACATTTTTCAGAGAGCTGGACTTAATCGATATGTGGGGACTGCGGTGAATGATCCTTAGTTGTTAGCTGCAAGTAGAAATAGACTGTGGAGAGCACTGAAAGATACGTTTCCAACAAATGTGCATCCTGACAACATTCTGATTGACCCACTAGGACAACAAGAAAATCAGAGAGCCTATGTGTCAAGAGCTCATCAAGTGTGGAGAAATATTACCGGAAATGATCCAGATGTGAGTCAAATAGAGCAGTCAATTTTGTGAGCTAAACTGCAGATGGGGCTGCCCTCACCAGTAAGGAGCAAACTGGCAGAGGTGGTTGGACTTGGAAGCATGACAAAAAGGTGTCTATACAGATCATATAGCCCATCAAGTGGATCTATACAGGAAAAAGGAACACAACCAGAAAGAACAGGACCAAGAAACTCTCAGAAAACTCAATCAAATACAACTGGTGGAGAATAAGAAGAAGGAGAAGAAATAGGCTTTGGTTATGCAGAATCAGTGTTCACCAAATCAACAATCACTGCTACAGCTTCAACCGAACCAGTTCCAACTGCAATTGTCCTAGCCACCACTAGTGGTACCAGTTGTTTCATATCCATAGCCAGTTTACAGACAGACACAGAATTGGAGAGGAAGAGGACGAGAAGGCTTAGGAAGAGGAAGAGGAGGAAGATTTAAGCCATACTTCCAGCAATCTTCAGAAGTGTGTTATACGTAATTGTGGACAGGTTGGTCACTTTGCCCGTGAGTGTAATGGGCCAGGAGGAAACACCAGAGGGAATTTCAGAGGAAGATACAGGGGCCAGTCAAGATCATTTGGAGGACCGGTGAACCCTTATAGGGGCCCGGAGCTAGGATTCTAGAGGTGCCCAGAAGATCCGAAAGGGGGGTGTCAACTGGTAGCATCAGGACTGGAAAAAGATCCAACAATTGAGGTGAAAGTAAACAACCGACCATTGGAAGTGATGGCGGATAGCGGAGCTGCTTTCACCTGTGTTCGGCCTGAAGATGCTACACATCTCACTATGTCCAATCAACTGATTTGGACAATTGGATTTGAGGGAGTGAAACAGCTGATTCCTCTTACGGAACCAATTATGCTCTGCTATAAAAATCAGAAAACCACAATACCCATACTGGTATAGGAACATACACCTATTGCATTGTTGGGAAGAGATGCATTGTGTAGATTGAATTGTACAATAAAATGTACGCCAGACGGCAGTCTGGTAGAAGTGCCAAAAGAAACGGTTACCTTTGAGAGCTATGGTTAAAGATACTGGGAATGGTCAACTCCATAGCAATCTTTCCTGGACACAAGAAGGCCTTGTGGCATTTGAAACGATCAAACAGAGGTTACAAGAGGCACCAACACTCACACTACCAGACTACTCTAAGAATGTTTTGCTATATGTGTCTACTTCTACTGGAGGTAAATATGCATGTGCAGTTCTCTGTCAGCCGACAGGTACAGGGACGAATCCTCAACCTATTTCCTACTACTCTACTGCCTATTCAGAAGTAGAACTAGGGCTACCACTGTGCTACAGAGCAATGGTGGGAGTATATTCAATGTTTGACAAAGCATAATCTGTTACGATGGGTTACCCAGTAACAATCCTTAACCATCATAGTCTCAGAAATCTTCTGAACTATGGAAAATATACATTGACTATGCCTAGGCTTAGAGACTATCATAGGCTCTTAGAGCAGGAAGATGTCACCCTAGTGAGGTGTGATACGGTGAATCCAGCCGAGAATTTGCCAACTTCAGAGGATGGTGAGCCACATGATTGTGTTCAAGAAGCAGAGAAATACTCGAGGCTTAGATCAGATTTGCAAGCCCTTCCATTATGTGAGGCAGACCTGGAGTATTGGACTGATGGGTTTTGTTATCGTGTGGGAGATAAATTGTGTGCTGGCTATGCAGTAGTTAAAGCCCAAGGAACTGGATTTGTTGTTGAAAAGGCTGAAGTAATACCACAGCCTGCGTCCGCACAACTTGCTGAACTTGTGGGGCTAACAGAAGTGTGTTTGTTAGCAGAAGGAAAGCGAGTGACAATATATACTGATTCTGCATATGCACATAGTGTATGTCATTTGTTTGGAGCAGTGTGGAAAGGTCGAGGGTTTAAGAAAACGGATGGTTCTCTGATACAACATCACGCGCAAATAATGAAATTGTTGCATGCTATGATGAAGCCTAAAGAGATAGCGATAGCTAAGTGTGCAGCTCATAAAACAGATGTGTTAAAAGTAACACAAGGGAACAAAGTTGCTGATGAAGCTGCAAAAGCCATCACAGGAGCGGACAAATTGGGCAAGGTTTTTCTGGTCACTCATGGAGTGGACTTGGAAGACAAAATTACGCTTAAGGATGTGATTTTGATGCAGGAAGCTGCTTCTACGATTGACAAACAGTTATGGCTAGACCGAGGTGCTGTCAAAGATGCTACTGGTCTTTGGAGAAACCATGAGGGGTTGATAGTAGCGCCTCTAGACCTATTAGGCCTGATGATTCAGGAAGCACATGGGTTAGCTAATGTTGCAAGGGGGGAGGTTAGGAGAAAGATCACAAAGGAGTATGGTTTTTGGGCACCATATTTGCTTGAAAAGGTTGACTATGTCATAGGCAGGTGCACAATCTGTCTGAAAAATAATGTTTGCAGAGGTGTGACTGTTCTTCCTGGTTACATTCCAACACTGAGAGGTCCTATGCGTGAGTTGGTTATCGAATTTGTTGATATGATAAAACCAATTGAAGGGAAAAGATATATGCTGGTGGTTGTAGATAGATTTTCACGATGGCCGGAGGCATGTCCAACCAAGCGAAAAGAAGCTCAGTCGGTTGCAAAGTTTTTGTGTAAAGAAGTCATAAAGAGTGGGGATTTCCCGATCGAATATCCTCAGATAATGGGACAGAGTTTTGTGGATAAATCAGTGAAATTGATTTTTCAAAAATTGGGAAAAAAGTCAGACCAAAATGTTACGAAAACTAGGGTTGAAGTAACTCTAGAACATTTTTAATATCTGATTGTGCGATAATTTTCACATTTCTTTGCATATTGTTGTGATATTTAGTGTTTTCTTATGAATCAAAGGGGGGTAATGGAATGTGATTCATTTATATATATAATTTTTATATATTATTTTGGATATTGATGTTTTAATTTTAATGTGTTGCTTTGCAAAATATACTGGTTCGTGTTTTATTTTCTTCCAGAAGCATATGGGGGAATGTGTAGAGTGGGATTCAAATACTCAAACATGGACAATATGAATGAACTGGAGAAAGTTGAACAAGGAAGGTGTGGAAATGTTCAGATTCCATCATCGACGTTGCATTGAAAGTCGACACTGCTGAGGAGCTGCAATGTAGTGGACTACATTCCAGTGTCTGCAATGATTTATATACATATTTGCATGTGTAATACATAATTTGTGTCATATTCTTTCTGTATTAATTTTTGAAGAATGATGTTTTCTGTTGTTGGGTACATGTGGGGACCTCAGATATTTTGGTTTCTTTGACGCTTAGGGATATTGGGTCTAGGCAGGGACAGAGAGAATCCACAGGAGGGTCCGATGGGTCGACCAGCCTGAATGTGGAGGGGTATTTGATTATATTTTGTTTTCTGAGGCTTTCATGTGTATTTGATTGCACCATAGCTTAAAATGCATTGATAAAGATTTATAAATTGATCTGGAGTACTTAGGTGGTCGCCTGAGGCAGAGGGGCCATGAGAGAATTTTACTGTCTTGATTGATTGATGGATATTTGGAAAGAAAGCTGCCAGACAGGTTTTTCGCTCTTACACTCCATAACAATTTGTTTACACTTCATAAAAATGTGTTCACACTCCATAAACTTGGTTTTATTGCTAAAGTTACACAATATTTGTCATAATCCTATTATTTTTGTTTTCGAGTCTTAATTAGTCTCGAAGGGGGGAAATATGTAGTATCTGAACATTTATAGCTTTGGCTGAGGTTTTCATATTGTTGGGCAAATGGACTTTGCTCTGCTGTGCTGAAACATCTGGAAAGTATTACTATAGGGGCCCCCTAAAACAGTGGACATGGGGATATGTGGAGGCCAGGGATTGGTCTATTCAAAACACGCCATTTTGTGTTACATAGGATATATACCATGTTTGAACAAAGGGACGAGGAGAATAATCATATTTGAGATTGGGTTAGTTGTTCTCCAGATTCTGCAGAAATCTGTAAATTGACGCTGAAATCTTTTGATATAATAAACCTTTATAATCAAAGTACAGTGTCAGCGGATTCCTTGTCAACACAGCATTACAGCATTGTTGTTCAGCCACCACATTCTCTCCCAAGATTTGACGGTACATGGCCCCGTCCATCGTCCCTTTGATGCAGTGAAGTTGTCCTGTCCCCTTAGCAGAAAAACACCCACAAAGCATAATGGTTCCACCTCCATGTTTGACGGTGGGGATGGTGTTCTTGGGGTCATAGGCAGCATTCCTCCTCCTCCAAACACGGCGAGTTGAGTTGATGCCAAAGAGCTCCATTTTGGTCTCATCTGACCACAACACTTTCACCCAGTTCTCCTCTGAATCATTCAGATGTTCATTGGCAAACTTCAGACGGCCCTGTATATGTGCTTTCTTGAGCAGGGGGACCTTGCGGGCGCTGCAGGATTTCAGTCCTTCACGGCGTAGTGTGTTACCAATTGTTTTCTTGGTGACTATGGTCCCAGCTGCCTTGAGATCATTGACAAGATCCTCCCGTGTAGTTCTGGGCTGATTCCTCACCGTTCTCATGATAATTGCAACTCCACGAGGTGAGATCTTGCATGGAGCCCCAGGCCGAGAGAGATTGACAGTTCTTTTGTGTTTCTTCCATTTGCGAATAATCGCACCAACTGTTGTCACCTTCTCACCAAGTTGCTTGGCGATGGTCTTGTAGCCCATTCCAGCCTTGTGTAGGTCTACAATCTTGACCCTGACATCCTTGGAGAGCTCTTTGGTCTTGGCCACGGTGGAGAGTTTGGAATCTGATTGATTGATTGCTTCTGTGGACAGGTGTCTTTTATACAGGTAACAAGCTGAGATTAGGAGCACTCCCTTTAAGAGTGTTCTCCTAATCTCAGCTCGTTACCTGTATAAAAGACACCTGGGAGCCAGAAAACTTTCTGATTGAGATGGGGTCAAATACTTATTTCCCTCATTAAAATGCAAATCAATTTATAACATTTTTGACATGCGTTTTTCTGGATTTTTTTGTTGTTATTCTGTCTCTCACTGTCCAAATAAACCTACCATTAAAATTATAGACTGATCATTTCTTTGTCAGTGGGCAAACGTACAAAATCAGCAGGGGATCAAATACTTTTTTCCCTCACGGTACGTGTAAGGGAATGGATGTAGAGGTGTTATTAGAAGGACAGTGACGAGAGGGAACGTTGAGGGAACATTGCCCCACTGTGTGTCTCCACACAGCCAGCTGTCTGGTAGCCTCCAAGCTCCAACACCATTAAGCTTTTCTCCAATTTTCCCCATGAAAGAAGTCAGGCTATGGAACATGACATAATACATAATCCGTCTGCTAAAAAGGAAATCCACAGTTTAAATTGCTGCTCAGTTTTCATTTAAAAAAAACACCAAAAGCCAGTCAGTCATTGGACCCCTGGTGTCCATACACACACACACACACGTGCCTGCACCCGCGTAGCAACTGACGCAAGACACACTAAACGTTAGCGATAATTCCTGTTAGAGATTAGCGCGGCGGTTCCAATTGAAGATTATACTGGAGGATTATTAGCTGCGGCTACTGAGCTGGAGATGATTATCTGCAGCTGCTGCAGCGGCGGTACAGCCTGCTGCCCGCCACCCTGTAGCGAGTAGTGGCAGCGGTGACGAGACGCGTTGGGGGTTTATGGCAATGTTATTCACTCATTACATTAGCCTAATAAATTTGGCTCCCCTGTGACTTCTGCGTCAACGCTGGATGAGCACCCAACTCTGCCCCCAGGGAAGAAGGGAAGGCAAGGGAAGGGAAAGAAGCCAGAGAGCCAAATCGCTGAGACACAACCAGGGCTGCTGAAGACATTTTTAAAGAGACAGGCCTAATATATTATAGACAGCTTCTAGAAAGGAGGGAGGGAGAGAGAGAGAAAGAGAGAGAGAGAGAGAGAGAGAAAGCGAGAGAGAGAGAGAGAGAGAGAGAGAGAGAGAGAGAGAGAGAGAGAGAGAGAGAGAGAGAGAGAGAGAGAGAGAGAGAGAGAGAGAGAGAGAGAGAGAGAGAGAGAGAAAGAAAGCAGAAGAGAGAGAGAGAGAGAGAGAGCGAGAAAGCAGAAGAGAGAGAGAGACAGAGAGAAAGCAGAAGAGAGACAAAGAGAGAAAAGGAAATGAGAGAATAGAAAGAGAGAGATGGCGAGAAAGAGGAAGACAAAAACAAATAGAGAAAGAGAGAAACGGAGAGACAAAAAAAGACAAAGAGAATGAGTGGTCAAAATCTAAATAAAGAGAAAGGGACATTCGGTTGGGGTATTTCATGTGCAGCTGAGAGGTTGGCTGGCGCTTTTGTGGCTAGTTTCATTCTCAGCAGTTGTGTGTTGTAATGTGTCAGTGACGCTGTGCACTGACACATTACATCACATTACACCCTACCCCTCCCTTCATTTACTGCTTCCCTCCCTGGAGATATCTCTGACCGTTCCTCCACAGGGAGATCATATCAGGGAAATAGTCGTCCTCCAGTGAATCCTCATAGCTCTCACAATGGCCTGTAAAATACTACAGCTCCATCAGACACTACTGGAGGAAGACCTAGGGCTGCCTCAGAAACAGTACCTTATTCCCTATTTAATGCATTACTTTGACTAGGACCCAGAGGACTCCCATAGGGCTCTGATTAAAAGTAGTGCCCTATATAAAATAGGGGGTGCTTATATTTGTAGTATGAAATGGAAATGTGTTTTTTGCTTATCCCACTCCCCCTGAGAGTGGGGTCACGGATCAGCCATTACTGACAGCGACCCTGAAGCAATTCGCATTAAGTGCCTTGCTCAAGAGCAGATCAACAGATTTTTTCACCTAGTTGGCTTGGGGATTCAAACAAGCAATCTTTCAGTTACTGGACAAATGATCTAACCGCTAGGCTACCTGCCACCCTACAATGACTGAAAGGTTGCTTGTTCGAATCCTCGAGCCGACTAGGTGAAAAAAATCTGTCGATCTGCTCTTGAGCAAGGCATGGCGCCAGGGTCGCTGTCAATAATGGACGTCCCTTTCTCTTTATTTAGATTTCGACCACTCGTTCTCTTTCTCTTTTTTTGTCTCTCCTTTTCTCTCTTTCTCTGTTTATTTTTGTCTTCCTCTTTCTCGCCATCTCTCTCTTTCTATTCTCTAATTTCCTTTTCTCTCTCTCTCTCTCTCTCTCTCTCTCTCTCTCTCTCTCTCTCTCTCTCTCTCTCTCTCTCTCTCTCTCTCTCTCTCTCTCTCTCTCTCTCTCTCTCTCTCTCTCTCTCTCTCTCTCTCTCTCTCTCTCTCTCTCTCTCTCTCTCTCTCTCTCTCTCTCTCTCTCTCTCTCTCTCTCTCTCTCTCCCCCTCCCTCCCTCCTTTCTAGAAGCTGTCTACAATATATTAGGCCTGTCTCTTTAAATATGGCTTCAGTAGCCCTAATTGTGTCTCAGTGATTTGGATCTCTGGCTTCTTTCCCTTCCCTTGCTTTCCCTTCTTCCCCGGGGGCAGAGTTGGGTGCTCAGCCAGCGTCGACTGAGATTTGTGGTGGTGCCATTTAAGACGCAGCCCTGGACTCCCACCACCAACCAAACACTTAGATTAGACCTGAGAGGAAAAGAGGAAGCCAGACGGATGATTCAATGGAAAGAGGTCAAAGTTTAGATCTGCCCTGCAGTGAAACTGTAGTCCATTTCCCTATAGCAGTGTGTGTGTTTCTCTAGCAGAGGTGGTCTGGTTCTTTCTAGTTGTATCACAGTGGTGGAGCATCTGACAGACATTGTCTGTTTGACTGAGATCCATAGTAATGGAGTCTGATGCGATGGAGTGGCTGGGCCGGAGAGCATCAATGTGGCGTGCTGTTTCGCGATTAAGTGAGGAGTGTGTGAGTGAGTGCATTTGTCTGTGTTAATGTATGTGTGTGTGTGTGTGTTTGTGCGTCTTGTCTAATGGATGGGATGTCCAATGATAAGAGCTTGATGTCCCAGATTTAATGGGGGTTCAGGTGATGTCTGTGAAAGAGTGTGAATGGGAGATGGAGATGGTATCAGTGAGAGATAAAGTGGGCAGGAGCAATACTAGGAGCAGTGTGTACATGTCACAGACTCACTGTGGTACACGTCTGGGTTGTATTCATTAGGCATCCATTGGCAGAAAACAGAGAGAGACTACCTTCTGTTTTCTGTTGCAAAACGTTTTTAAACTATTTCTGTTGCCAGCTCATCTATCTCCCAATGCAGTGTCTGAATAAAGGGACAGGTGCATGGTGGATTGTCTTGAAGGTGTGTGTCCCGACTCCCTACACACAGGCGGGATAACCCCTACCACTTTGTCTCCCACCCACTGCCATGTCTGAATAGAGGGACAGATGGTTCGCAGCTTCTCACTGTTTCTCTAGGCTCTTCTTTCCCTCCCTCTCTCCTCCCCACCACCACTCCCCCAGCAGCCCATGGCTTCGCTGCAGTGACTCCCACAGAATAACAATGCTGCCCTATCTCACACTGCAAACTGAAGGGGTGTGTGTGAGGGAACGAGGGGGGGTATACTGCTGACAAGGAAGAAATGCTGTATGTCTGCCGACAAGCACAGCAAGTGGTTATAATGTACTTTCAGGGTGGGTGTGTGTATACTCAGGGCATAGAGAGGAGATGGAGCAGGACTCCCAGCTACTTCCAAGCTGTTGATATTACTGCACTGTTGGAGCTAGAAACACAAGCATTTCGCTACACCTGCAATAACAGCTGTTAAACGTGTGATTTGATTTGATTTGAAACCAATGTGATTTATTTGAATGATGATGGAAGATATAAATAGTGTTCTAATGATAAACACCATTATTAGCATTGTTGCCATGGTGAAGGCGGTGACAGTGAGGATGGTGACAGATGCTGATAATTGTGGCTGGCACGCGTTATTTGTGGATAATTATGTGTGATGTGATGTGATGTGTGGGTGTCTGTGTGTGTGTGTGTGTGTGTGTGATGTGTGTGAGAGGGAACTAGCAGCCACAGCCTGGGTGTGATGGAAATGGTAACAAGAGCAGGTGACAGAGACAGGTGTCAGTGGACATGGGACAAATAAAGGGACTGGGACAGAGGGTCAGGGACTATGACAGGAAACAAGGACAGAAACAGGGGACAGACAGGGGACAGAAACAAGGGACTGGGAACAGGGACTAGTTAGTATAGACTATGACAGGGCCAGAGGACAGGAGACAGAGACTGGGAAAGGGACAGGCAACTGGGAGAGGAGACATGAGGACTGGGTAGGGACGGGCGCCTTACATTTGTTCTCCTTCCAGGTGACAGTGGGTTCAGGTCGTCCCACCGCCAGACAGAAGAGGTATACGTTGCCCCCCTCGTTCACTGACACGTCTTGGGAGATGTTGACGATTCTGGCTGGCACTGCAAGACAAAAGAGTCGGGTTTTATTGACAGTCATGACTTGACAAAAAATAGGAACTAGACCTAAGCTGCCCTCTTTCCCCCTCACTGTTTGCACTAGCAATCGAACCCCTAGCTCCAAAAATAAGGTATTCAACAGAAATGACAAGCATACCAAAATACTACCAATGACAAACACTGATTTCTCTGACTACTATTATAATAAGACAAATCTATAGAATGTTCTTCACTTTGGTGTTGAATATAGGGATGGAAACCAGGTCTAGAAGTTTGTGTCTTTGGTAGTTGCTTTGTTTGTTTCTTTTCACAGCATGACCACCATCAAATGCTGTTTTGTTCTAAATTGCCATTCCAGAGCAGGCACTATACATATAGTTAGATAGATAACTAGATGACCCTCGAATTTAAATGGCCCATTATTGTTGCTTTTAATGAGCTTGGCTATGAGGCTGTTTTTCTGCGAGGCATCTAACTACAGGATCCCATTTTTAACTATCTGGCCAGTCGAAAATACTCTCGCGATAAAGCAAAGATTGGAGCCATCGCTACCCCACCATAGCCATCACTGTTTGATGCAGTGACTCTGGGGTGTAATTAGTTTGTGTGATATTGCTGCTAAGACTGAAATTTGAGGCGACTTGGAATCAAGGAAACATGGTCATCTGTGTGCCCATTTGCCCTGTAAATGCCTCTCCTTGGCGCCTGCACTGTGGGAACAGTCTGTTGGAGAGCGGCTGGCTTAGCCTTGTGGGTAATGCTGCCTGCACCTTGCCTATGTACACACACACACGCATGCACGTACTGTATACACACACACACTCACGCACACGCACACAGCTTGCTCTCTCTCTCTCCATCTCTGCAGCAGCATGGTGTGTGTGTGTGTATGTGTGTTGGCCAGTTAATATACAGTATACCCTAATATTTTTCATTTTTATTCCGCCAGTCTTGTATTACTGCGATATGCTAGTACACAAGATACAATATACATAACAACTGACACATGCAGGGGGAAAAGGTCTGCAATCCATCAGCCGAGCAGCCGGGCGCCAATAAATCACGTCACTCAGGATCAGTCAAACTCTCACTCACTCCACTGTTGCCTTGACGATAGACCCAGCCCTGGTCCTGCACTGTCAATTATTCAGTCAGGCAGTTGGACAGCCCCCATATCGTCTTACCCACTTACCCCAGGATCTACCCACCCCTCTCAGTTCTGAGGTAAGCTTGCATCAGTGCTAATGTATTGGCTCGAGGCACAGTTGCTAAGGACTCGGTTGGCTGCTTTCTTTGCTCAGTCCCAGGCTCCATCCACTGCACAACACTAGCAAAGGCCTTGAATCACTTTAAAGTTTTTTTGTAAACTAAACTAAAGTAAAAGTAAAGTTGTGTTTACAATTGCTGGACTAAAACCCAGAGGTGAATATAATCCTGTAAATAATGTTCAAAGTGGTACATGCCCATTATAGAACCAAGTACAGTGTGTACTGTAAACACGTTAAAATATAACAAATTAAAGGGCTAATACACCTAAATACATATTTGTTTCCTTACCCTGTAAACAGTCTTTGGACAAAGAGATAGATAAACCCATGCTTTCTTTTGTTTTTCCTTGGCTGCTGTCACCAATCGTAACCCCAAATTAGCATGTTTGAAATATCCATTGACAAATTCATTGATATACACAACCAATGTCAGACACTTTGGGATGATTTGGGCATGAGATTTAAAACATGCACATTTTTTATTCTACCCCATCTTTCCCCCCACCCAGATGTCCCCAGGGACTCACCTTGGACGATGAGGAAGACGTGGGCTATGCGGGGCTTGTTGCTGGCCTGGAAGCTGCAGGTGTACAGCCCCTCGTCAGCCACCTCCACTTTCTCTATCTGGATGGAGAAGTCACTAGTGTTACTGTTGACCAGCGACACCCGTCTGTCCAGCGACCACTTGTCTGTCCCCGCAAACAGGATGTTTGAGCGGTTCAACCACGCCTTGTGGGTCACGTCCTCGTCGATTTTACACCTTCGAGATAGAGGGGTAGAAAACAGCGGACAAGACAAGACCCAGATAATTTAATAATAATCATTTATTTAACTTGTATACCGCTTTTCATTACAGAAAATAATCTCAAAGTGCATAAAAAGCAAAACTAACAAACAACACATTTAAATTTAGATGGTAGAGATGGATATTGAATGTCTCTATTTGGCTTATGATGAAAGGCTGGGAGTTGAGGCAGTTTGGATTGGAAAGGCAGTGTAGCTTCAGCGGAGGGAGGGGGCATCGATGGTACAGCCAGAGAGAAACAAAGACGGTCTGACAAACAGGCCCGGAGCGCTTCATCAGTGCACTACATCTGCTTCTCCTCCATAGGACCTGCCCCTCCGTAGGTACTGGTCCTCCATTGCCTGGGTGATGCCACAGCTGCTGAAAAGTGCACGAAAAGCCACCACATCTTGGCAGTGGTTAAGAACAGTCCCTGAGCCTCTTCTGCCATCTCTGGACACACCATCCAGTACTTGTTGTGATTCTTCCTGACAGATGAAGCAATAAAGCCGGGGCTGCATTATTTGAATTCAAACAGCCAGTTAGCTAGCTAACTATAAGACAAAAAGATGACTTTTCATCCCAATTCTGCAACTCTGAGAGTCAAGACCACGAGATGTAAGTGATCAACCCCCACAGCAGACAAACCCAAAAATAAAAAATAAATAAATGCAACAAAAATTACAAAATGATGTACAATATTTACAGAGCTCTCTGCCTAGGCAACCTCACGGCGCCATGGCAACTATGGAACATACATACCTTGAGGTGAGTCTGTATGTGCTTATGTATGAACAAAGATAGCATAGACATTTTTGAGGAGGAGCGGAAGTGAACCCTGGAACCCCAAAGAACTTCTGGTGCGTTTGTAAACAGCTGTTCCATCGCGGCTGTAAACGTCTAGCTAGATAAGCTAGCTAACTTAGTCTAGTTGTTTTCTCAAGGTCAAATTTACGACCGGGGACAAATCTATTTTTGAAAATGAATGTTTACAGATTTCCCAAAGAAACATCACAGCGGGCTGCATTGCCTGCATGGAAAGTAACATTAGCAGCAGGAGGAGGCGGCTCCAGGATGATGTGTAGCACAGGGGTAAGTTGTTTATTAAGTTAACCATCTATTCTAGGTAACGTCAGCTAGCTAGCTACATATACATAGGATAGAGAGCCAACCAAAATATATGTTTTTTTAATGACTCAAACCAGTGTTGTGTTCGAGATGATTCAAGACCAAGACCGGAGCAAATCGAGTCCAAGTCAAGACCAAGACCGGAAGGCGGGCGAGATCGAGTCAAGACCGAGACTGGGAGGGGGACAAGGGGTCCGAGAACGAGTCAAGACTGAGACCAGAAAAATGCGAGTTCAATTCAAGACCATGATTGTAATTTTGTCAAATCGCCACCATAATAAGAGTTCAAAATGTCCAGTATTTCTGTGTTCATATTTCAGAAGAACATATGGATTCTTTAGACATTCAGAATGGTGAAAAGATGCATGCTGAGGGCAAATGGAGCCACTCTACAAATTATTACTAACCCAAACACAGTGGGGAACAATGAGGGCCTTCTTATAAAATAATAATAATTATGATTCTAATTATATTATTCTTTTCATTGATGTTCTGATTTAATCTCTTCAGTTTTTGTTGGAAAGGGTTATCACTGAAGATAAATAAAGATCCAATCAGGATTTTTCTTTGGTGGTCTCTGGGGAAATCTAGCTAGCTAAGTCAGCCATTGGCTAGGTCATCAGAAGCTAGACAGAAGGCATCTGCCATTCAACTGTATTAGGGCAACATTTTGGAGTGACAGTGGAATCAACCAATCACATTTTGACTTGGGTGGGACCGATTTTACAAAAACAACAAATGGAGACTTCTGCCTTCTCAAAGGCCAACAGGTCACTGCGCAATAGCGAACAGTAGTTTTCCCACAGTCTTGCTAGCTATCTTTTGTTGTAGGCTAGTTTACAGCGGCTGCAGCAGATGTTATCGAAGATGATGCTGTTGCAAATTTGTTAGCTTCTCCCTTTTCAATAATAACTTTCAACAAGAAGTTAACCTTTTACTGCAGTGGGCTAAATCAGGGTCACACAGAGTGATCCTTGGTAGTCTTAAACAAATCTACTTTCAAACAAAAGTATACACCTCACACACATGGTTATGGGCTTTAAAAAAGACACCTGTACCATGTCAGATATAGAGTTGAAATGTATACATTTTTTTGTTTGCATCCCAATATTGCACTTTATATACATCACAGAAGATTGAAATATAACACAACTGTTTGACATAGAAACACCGGATTTTCTTTTTTTTTCGTCGTTCATATTATGAAAAATATGAAAACATTCCACCCATGAGGCCAAAGAGGGCACTTTTGGTAATTGACTGCAGGAAAGGGTTGTTTCAAATGATCATCATCTGGTGAGTGGAACTGTATTTTTTGTAATAATGTATTTTTTGTTTGTTTTTGCTCAATAGATTGGGTGGGCCTGGCAAGGCCTGGCTCCCCAGTGGGTGGGCCTGTGTCCACCCAGGCCCACTCATGCCTACGCCCCTGATGCAAACAGCAGATGATGACTGAATTGCAAGTCACAAATAGCCTACTAACCAAGATTTTGGACCAAACTTTTTCAATACCTGCTTTGCATACCCATTGTTGCCTTAGTTAGCATTTACTGGTAGAAATCATAAATTAAAACGTCTTTCCTACCTACCCTACTGGCTACTGATGACATTCTTCTGTGAGCTGCTCCAAGCCAAAACCAGTTGAGAGCTGTGCGCTCTTGCTGCCTGTAGATGATATTCAGCTGAAACTAGGCTATGTGGACAGTGCATGTAAATATACTTCACATGCTTTGCGATTGTGTAGGCTACTTTGTGCATGATTTCACTATTGTACTACATAATTGATAAGTCGTATACCTCCACTACACTACTTTGATACGCATCAGTGGGAATTAAGAAGTGAGTATACTGAAAGAAAAGTGGGTATAAGGCATATACCTGCGTATAGCCTCCACTAAACCACTGGCCCTCTGTGTTTTACAAAAAGTGCACTCCTAAATGAGTGTGCTGGTATTACTGTTGCTGCCTTTTCAGCATCATTATCCTGTCACACACTGAAGGCCTAGGTCCAATAAGTTCGCCACTGCGCAAATATGTCGATATTACAGTCCATTCGGAAAGTATTCAGGTCCCTTCAATTTTTTGAGATGTTTCTAAGACTTGATTGGAGTCCACCTGTGGTACATTCAATTGATTGGACATGATTTGGAAAGGCACACACCTGTATATGTAAGGTCCCACAGTTGACAGTGCATGTCAAAGCAAAAACCAAGCCATGAGGTCGAGGGACTTGTCCGTAGAGCTCTGAGACAGGATTGGGTCGAGGCACAAATCTGGGGAAGGGTCCCAACAAATTTCTGCAGCATTGAAGGTCCCGAAGAACACAGTGGCCTCCATCATTCTTAAATGGAGGAAGTTTGGAACCACCAAGACTATTCCTAGAGCTGGCTGCCCAGCCAAACTGAGCAATCGGGGGAGAAGGGCCTTGGTCAGGGAGGTGACCAAGAACCCGATTGTCACTCTGACAGAGCTCCAGAGTTCCTCTGTGGAAATGGGAGAACCTTCCAGAAGGACAACCATCTCTGCAGCACTCCACCAATCAGGTCTTTATGGTAAAGTGGCCAGACGGAAGCCACTCCTCAGTAAAAGGCACATGACAGCCCACTTGGAGTTTGCCAAAAGGGATGTAAAGGACTCTCAGACCATGAGAAATAAGATTATCTGGTCTGATGAAACCAAGATTGAAGTCTTTTGCCTGAATGCCAAGTGTCACGTCTGGAGGAAACCTGGTACCATCCTTACGTTGAAGCATGGTGGTGGCAGCATCATTCTGTGGGGATGTTTTTCAGTGGCAGGGACTGAGAGAATAGTCAGGAATGAGGGAAAGATGAACGGAGCAAAGTACAGAGAGATCCTTGATGAAAACCTTGCTCCAGACCAGTCAGGACCTCAGACTGGGGTGAAGGTTCGCCTTCCAACAGGACAACGGCCCTAAGCACACAGCCAAGACAATGCAGGAGTGGCTTCGGGACTAGTCTCTCACAATGTCCTTGAGTGGCCCAGCCAGAGTCTGGACTTAAACCCGATCTAACATCTTTGGAGAGACCTGAAAAAAGCTGTGTAGCGACACTCCCCATCCAACCTGACAGAGCTTGAGAGGATCTGCAGAGAAGAATGGGAGAAACTCCCCAAATACAGGTGTGCCAAGCTTGTAGCGTCATACGCAAGAATACTCGAGGCTGTAATCGCTGCCAAAGGTGCTTCAACAAAGTACTGAGTAATGGGTTTGAATACTTATTTAAATGTGATATTTTTTTATATTTTTCTATTAATTTGCTCAAATGTCCTCACTGTCCGAGACCGAGCCAAGACTGAGTACAAATGTATCTGACAATAAGACAAGACCGAGACACTCAAAATGTGGTCTCGAGACCGTTAGCTTGATCTGCTAAAAACAACAAATACACCGTTAAATTATTTACCTATTTTTTTGTATTTTTTTTATGTGAACTGTTTGTGAATACGTTTTTGCCACTGGGCCTGGGCATTAGACTCCAGAGCCCTTTATTGCAGAGTTGGATCACTGAGGTGGTCGGTTTTCAATTTGCTAACACTCATCATGAGGTTTGTGCAGGCTGAAATATGGTGAGTTGGGATGTTATCGGAAACATTGACATTTGAAGCAAGCACGGTAACAAGCATTCGTTGTTAAATCCCTGTAATTACAGACTGCAATTACCACCAGTTACATGTTGTTAATACAGTGTAACTATGAATTATTACAATTAATTAGAATACTTGTTACAGTGTAATAAAATATGTAATTACACTTTAATAAGGACCCCTTAAAATTAAGTGCTACCTTCTTTTTCATTAGACATTAGTTACATGCATCATGAAATCGATTAGTGCAAGCCCTACCCTTGTAATGAAGGTGGGCCTTAAAGTTGCAATATACAGAAATTGCACCGCCGTTTTCTGGTTGCTAAAATTCTAATAGTTCTCCTCATTTCAGTTTATGTGACAAAACAAACCGTATAGTGAATCATTGTACCTTCTAAACCATTGTGAAATATCTTTTCAATAACCAAAAATATTATATTTTCAGCTTTTTGAAGTTGGTGTACAAAACCGAAAGTAAAAGACGCAAAAATGACTAAACATAAGAACGGGATAAATACGTATTTGGTCACCTACAAACAAGCAAGATTTCTGGCTCTCACAGACCTCTAACTTCTTCTTTAAGAGGCTCCTCTGTCCTCCACTCGTTACCTGTATTAATGGCATCTGTTTGAACTTGTTATCAGTATAAAATACACCTGTCCACAACCTCAAACAGTCACACTCCAAACTCCACTATGGCCAAGACCAAAGAGCTGTCAAAGGACACCAGAAACAAAATTGTAGACCTGCACCAGGCTGGGAAGACTGAATCTGCAATAGGTAAGCAGATTGGTTTGAAGAAATCAACTGTGGGAGCAATTATTAGGAAATGAAAGACATACAAGACCACTGATAATCTCCCTCGATCTGGGGCTCCACGCAAGATCTCACCCCGTGGGGTCAGAATGATCACAAGAACGGTGAGCAAAAATCCCAGAACCACACGGGGGGACCTAGTGAATGACCTGCAGAGAGCTGGGACCAAAGTAACAAAGCCTACCATCAGTAACACACTACGTCCCCAGGGACTCAAATCCTGCAGTGCCAGACGTGTCCCCCTGCTTAAGCCAGTACATGTCCAGGCCCGTCTGAAGTTTGCTAGAGTGCATTTGGATGATCCAGAAGAGGATTGGGAGAATGTCATATGGTCAGATGAAACCAAAATATAACTTTTTGGTAAAAACTCAACTCGTCGTGTTTGGAGGACAAAGAATGCTGAGTTGCATCCAAAGAACACCATACCTACTGTGAAGCATGGGGGTGGAAACATCATGCTTTGGGGCTGTTTTTCTGCAAAGGGACCAGGACGACTGATCCGTGTAAAAGGAAATAATGAATGGGGCCATGTATCGTGAGATTTTGAGTGAAAACCTCCTTCCATCAGCAAGGGCATTGAAGATGAAACGTGGCTGGGTCTTTCAGCATGACAATGATCCCAAACACACCGCCCGGGCAACGAAGGAGTGGCTTCGTAAGAAGCATTTCAAGGTCCTGGAGTGGCCTAGCCAGTCTCCAGATCTCAACCCCATAGAAAATCTTTGGAGGGAGTTGAAAGTCTGTGTTGCCCAACGACAGCCCCAAAACATCACTGCTCTAGAGGAGATCTGCATGGAGGAATGGGCCAAAATAGTGTGTGAAAACCTTGTGGAAGACTTACAGAAAACGTTTGACCTGTGTCATTGCCAACAAAGGGTATATAACAAAGTATTGAGAAACTTTTGTTATTGACCAAATACTTATTTTCCACCATAATTTGCAAATAAATTCATTAAAAATCCTACAATGTGATTTTCTGGATTTTATTTTCTCATTTTGTCTGTCATAGTTGACGTGTACCTATGATGAAAATTACAGGCCTCTCTCATCTTTTTAAGTGGGAGAACTTGCACAATTGGTGGCTGATTAAATACTTTTTTTTCCCCACTGTATAAATAGCGCACATACAGTAGACCAGATATACCGCTTCTTAGACTTTCAATGAGAATGACAGATATATAACTCAAATTTCTATGTGAATTTCTTCAGGTCGCCAAAAAGTTACATATTGCAGGTTTAAGGATGACATGCACAGGAGAGAGACATTACTAGCAAATATCACTATCATGAGGGTGTGAAGAAAGGAATATTTTACGGTTCATTTGATTTAAATTCAAAATACATGTTGATCATCCTGTTGTAATGTGCAGTTCAATATTATCACCAAGTGTCAGCGCTAGCATTTGTATTATAGTTTCGTTTTACTACATGTAAACAAACCACTAGCTATGTCTTGTAATGTAACGTTGATAATACATACCTAGCACAAGGTAGCGGTTCATTCAAAATACAGTATGTTTCTTAATTGAAGCTAACTGGGCAATACACCTGGGTAAAATATAGTTCAGTTTGGAGGAAGCAGGTGAAGAGCTACGAGAGACAGGTTGGTGAGGGGGGAGAGAGGGGCTGATAGTGGTAATTACTGCTGCTACCTAACTTTTGATGTTTACAATGTGACCTTCAATCATTGGACTCGTATGCTAGCTACATTTAGTTTAGTTATATTGTTGGCTGTCGTGAGAGAAATTCATCTATCTAACTGGCTATCAAGGTATGCTGATCTTTCTCTACCTTCACATCACGCTAGCTCTGTGGTTATTTGCTGTGCTAGCCAAATGTAGCTAACACCACCAGAGCAAATGGATAATAAACAGGAAATAAATGTTGTTTGACGATTTTGTTTTGTGGATCTGGTAGCAACAAGTCAATGTGTGTTTATAACTCATTTGTTCAGTTTTTTGGTTTGATCAAGAAATATGAACTTGTCATTTTGTGCTAGCTAGTCAATTAACTAGCTAGCTATCAATTATGGCGTGCTGCAGTGCAGGATCCCACTATGCAGATGTCAATTCAACGTCTATTCCAAGTATAATTTAAATGACGTGGAAACAACGTTGATTCAACCAGTTTTTGCCCAGTGGGATGTTTCTGGGGAACCTCTTGGTTGCGCGTGCACATATAATGTGGTATTGTTTTAACATTTGAAAAGGTCTAGAGTAGATTAGTAATAGTTTTTCAGAACTGTCTGGTATAAGCTCAAGCAGTTTAGACTGGGCAAGTTCATTCCAAGTGAAATCTCCACCTACAGTGGGGAAAAAAAGTATTTAGTCAGCCACCAATTGTGCAAGTTCTCCCACTTAAAAAGATGAGAGAGGCCTGTAATTTTCATCATAGGTACACGTCAACTATGACAGACAAATTAAGAAAAAAAATTCCTGAAAATCACACTGTAGGATTTTTTATGAATTTATTTGCAAATTATGGTGGAAAATAAGTATTTGGTCACCTACAAACAAGCAAGATTTCTGGCTCTCACAGACCTGTAACTTCTTCTTTAAGAGGCTCCTCTGTCCTCCACTCGTTACCTGTATTAATAGCACCTGTTTGAACTTGTTATCAGTATAAAAGACACCTGTCCACAACCTCAAACAGTCACACTCCAAACTCCACTATGGCCAAGACCAAAGAGCTGTCAAAGGACACCAGAAACAAAATTGTAGACCTGCACCAGGCTGGGAAGACTGAATCTGCAATAGGTGAGCAGCTTGGTTTGAAGAAATCAACTGTGGGAGCAATTATTAGGAAATGGAAGACATACAAGTCCACTGATAATCTCCCTCGATCTGGGGCTCCACGCAAGATCTCACCCGTGAGGTCAAAATGATCACAAGAACGGTGAGCAAAAATCCCAGAACCACACAGGGGGACCTAGTGAATGACCTGCAGAGAGCTGGGACCAAAGTAACAAAGCCTACCATCAGTAACACACTACGCCGCCAGGGACTCAAATCCTGCAGTTCCAGACGTGTCCCCCTGCTTAAGCCAGTACATGTCCAGGCCCGTCTGAAGTTTGCTAGAGTGCATTTGGATGATCCAGAAGAGGATTGGGAGAATGTCATATGGTCAGATGAAACCAAAATATAACTTTTTGGTAAAAACTCAACTCGTCGTGTTTGGAGGACAAAGAATGCTGAGTTGCATCCAAAGAACACCATACCTACTGTGAAGCATGGGGGTGGAAACATCATGCTTTGGGGCTGTTTTTCTGCAAAGGGACCAGGACGACTGATCCGTGTAAAGGAAAGAATGAATGGGGCCATGTATCGTGAGATTTTGAGTGAAAACCTCCTTCCATCAGCAAGGGCATTGAAGATGAAACGTGGCTGGGTCTTTCAGCATGACAATGATCCCAAACACACTGCCCGGGCAATGAAGGAGTGGCTTCGTAAGAAGCATTTCAAGGTCCTGGAGTGGCCTAGCCAGTCTCCAGATCACAACCCCATAGAAAATGTTTGAGGGAGTTGAAAGTCCGTGTTGCCCAGCGACAGCCCCAAAACATCACTGCTCTAGAGGAGATCTGCATGGAGGAATGGGCCAAAATAGTGTGTGAAAACCTTGTGAAGACTTACAGAAAACGTTTGACCTGTGTCATTGCCAACAAAGGGTATATAACAAAGTATTGAGAAACTTTTGTTATTGACCAAATACTTATTTTCCACCATCATTTGCAAATAAATTCATAAAAAATCCTACAATGTGATTTTCTGGATTTTCTTTTCTCATTTTGTCTGTCATAGTTGACGTGTACCTATGATGAAAATTAAAGGCCTCTCTCATCTTTTTAAGTGGGAGAACTTGCACAATTGGTGGCTGACTAAATACTTTTTTTCCCCACTGTACATGTACCCCAGGCACCGTGTAATGGAAAACAAACTCGCCCACTCTTTTGACTACTATCCTTTCTTTAATATACTATTACCTCACAAGACCATCTTGAAAACCAGATTTTATCTCAATGCAACTAACCTGGATATATACACTGAGTGTACAAAACATTAGGAACACATTTAAGTCATTTAGCTGATGCTCTTATCCAGAGCGACTTACAGTTAGTGAGTGCATACATTTTTCATACTGGCCCCCTGTAGGAAACGAACCCACAACCCTGGCGTTGCAAGCGCCATTCTCTACCAACTGAGCTACAGGGAACACCTTCCTAATATTGAGTTGCACACCCTTTTGCCCTCAGAACAGTATGAAAATGTATGCACTCACTAACTGTAAGTCGCTCGGGATAAGAGCGTCTGCTAAAATGACTAAAAAATCAAAAAAAATGGAAACAAGGTGTCAAAAGCATTCCACAGGGATGCTGGCCCATGTTGACTCCAATGCTTACCACAGTTGTGTCAAGTTGGCTGGATGTCCTTTGGGTGGTGGACTATTCTTGATACACACGGGAAATTGTTTAGCGTGAAAAACCCAGCAGTGTTGCAGTTCTTGACACACTCAAACCGGTGAGCCTGGCACCTACTACCATACCCCGTTCAAAGGCATTTAGATATTTTGTGTTGCCCATTCACCCTCTGAATGGCACACATACACAATCCATGTCTCAATTGTCTCAAGGCTTAAATATCCTTCTTTAACCTGTCTCCTCCCCTTCAGCTACACTGATTGAAGCAGATTTAACAAGTTACATCAATAAGGGATCATAGCTTTCACCTGGATTCACCTGGTCAGTCTGTCATGGAAAGAGCAGGTGTTCCTAATGTTTTGTACACTCAGTCTATATGTACATATCAATACAAATATTATTTTGAGTTTGGAATGTAATTTCTCTCAGTTTCTGAACTAGAAATGTTTGGTGACATTATGACTGAAGTACTGTCCTTCACCACTAGATGTCCTTACAAGCTTCAGCTGGGGACAAGGCCAGGAGAGGATAAGCCTGAGTGCTTATGTTTAATTGATGTGGCCAGGGTAAAAAAATATCTGTGAGGTAGATCACACGGCCACCAGTGAATAAGCCTCATCTGTGCCAGTGATATTACCTTTAATCGCCCATGCAATGAATAGGTGAGCCTGTAAGTATGAAAGGGCATCATATATCAACTAAAGGAGCCTGTGGCGGTCTATGGTTCTAGGGCTAGGTAATATGAGGTGACAGTGATGGTGACCAGATTTGGAATGACACCTGACAGCGGGTTTAATAGTTCAAATGTTCATATACAGTAGGC
The DNA here is from genome assembly GCF_020615455.1 of Coregonus clupeaformis. Classification (NCBI taxonomy): domain Eukaryota; kingdom Metazoa; phylum Chordata; class Actinopteri; order Salmoniformes; family Salmonidae; genus Coregonus; species Coregonus clupeaformis. Next base: position 92,054 of record NW_025534181.1, on the reverse strand, counting down.
CTTTATGAAGGCCTCAAAGTCCAGGATATTGACAAAATGGCTATTTTGCTGAGGAACATTTTTCAACCTAGTTGGGGTATACCTCATGGGGTTTCTATGACAGTGAATTGGCAATTAAGTCAGCATGATGACAGGTTAATAAAAAAACAATTTGAACATGTAATTAGTAGGTGCAGGTGTAGGATCAAAGAGTTACCTCAGAATGACGCTCTCTCCTTCCAGCACTGTAATGTTGTCGGGCAGGTGGCCGAATTCGGCTCCGTGCACACTTGGCCCTGCCAAGGAAAATGAGAGAAGAGAGGGAGGAGGGTGAGCATAATGCCGTTATAACAACAACAGACGGTCCATTCACATTCTCAATCCCCCAATCCCCTGGTTGGCATCTCAGCCACCGCGGTGCTGAGTACCTCATTGATCCAGGTCAGGCTGGATGTGTTTAGCGGTTTACTTAGTTATTTGTGACGGGAAAGTCATAAATATACAAACACAGGTGTTGTAACGTATTCACTGACCCCCTGTATTATTTAAATAATGATATGGTTTTGCCCCCCCCCCACCCCGGTTGTGTGTTTGTGTGAGTGTGTATGTGTGTCTCATTGAACAGTGTTGATAATGAGCCGGGGGAAGAGGAGGATTCACGCAGGGGCGTCAGAGCGTGAAATGAAGGTACACCAACGGCAACAGGAGGGATGCGTATAGTGAGGTTCATCCTGCTTACAAATATGTGTGGGGCATCGTCTGTCTATGAAAATGCCCTTTTTGTTACAAATGTAACCAGAACCATGCATAATACACATTCACTAATAATGACTAACTTTAACTTTATAGAAAATAAAGTTACATAAACAATCTCTCAAGCACAAGCCCACGTGCTAGTGAGTAGCCAGCTAATCTTTATATTTCAAGTTTAGCCAACTTGGATCTATTTGCTAGATAACAAGGAAGAACAGTTGAATGGTTATGAACACATCATTCTGTCCGCCTCCAACTGTTTGAACAGCATGCTAGCGTGTCCACTTTGTTCAGATAGTGAAATCAAGTGGCCTACCTTATTTCTCAGAATGTGAACGAGTTTCCAATTCCTTATATAATTGTGTTTTATGCTTATTGCACAATTATAAAACACAGACTAGACAGCTAGTATTACAGTCTTTGGCTAAAATGCTACTAGGGGTACATGGTACCGCAATGCCACGCGTGACAAACTGAGCATTGATTTTCCAGAATCAATGTTCATTGTACTCCCGTTTTAGTAGTGTCAGCTCTGCACGCAATTTGAGGAGTTGAGACCTAAAAAGGGAATCATTAGAAAGGTTAACTTCTCTTCTATTACAGTAAAATAATGTCTCAATGTGTTTTGGTGTCCATATGACTGATTCTGTGGACCAACCCTCAAATGCAAATAGCGAGTTGAAAAAATAGTGTGTGATTGCAGCCAGCAATTCGGGGCATTCTTGCATGTGGAACGCCTCGAGCATCCCACTGGTTCCTGCAATCGAGCAAGCCATCTTTATGCTTGTGTGACACTTTTGATATTCTGGATTTCCCCTGATTGTCTATGTGATTAAAATGTGGGTCAAGAGGGAAATAAAATTATTATCTGAATACTTCGGGGGCGAAGGACACTGTCTACCGATGTCCTAGCTAGCTAGCTACCGGCGTCGCCCCCACTTCCCGCCTGCTGTGTACTGGAGTCCTCCTAGCTAAATAGCTAGCACACAGTGTCCTTTGCTCCCACTCGCCGAAGACCTGCCCTCGCAGTCGTTAACAGAACTGTGGGAAAGCAGTGCCTGACATGTGGGGTCGAAGGACACTGTCTACCGGTGTCCTAGCTATTGTTAGCCAGCTAGCTACCTATCCAGCCTGCTGTGTACTGGAGTCCTAGCAAAATAATGTACCAATAGAAGTACAAAGAGGAGTTCCTGCAGATGCAGGAATTAGGTTGGGGCGGTATACCATATATACCGTATATCGGACTGGGGTATTTGTTTGGAAATTTGCCACAGGATGGTTTTCCAATACCGTCAATAACTTTGAAACTATTTCTTAGAAGTTTTTCTATACATTTTAATATTTGTAGCTACTTCCTAAGTAAATACTTGTGTGTGTGATTGCAGCCAGCAATTCGGGGCATTCCTGCATGTGGAACGCCTCGAGCATCCCACTGGTTCCTGCAATCGAGCACGCCATCTTTATGCTTGTGTGACACTTTTGATATTCTGGATTCAAGTCAACTTGTGCAATATGTTAGAAGATAAAGCAGATTGCGTTCTTCATTTCACCTGTCACATTATTTTATTTTACATTATGAAGCTTACCATAGTTCCTCAGAACAGTTGAGCCAATCACATGTTTGTTTGTAAATACAACAAATGGAGAAAGTGGGAGCAGGTGAGTCCAGCTGTGTGTTGACAGCGGTAGCATTTTATATTGAAAGTCAACAGTGTTTTTTTGCTTCAGTGATCAGGGACGTGCAACTACAGTTTTCCTTCACAGAAAATACATTAGTGCAACACATTCGGCAGAAAATAGCCTCATTTTCATCAGATGACAACAGAAGTGCAACACTATTTGGCTGGCAGCTACACAAGTAGGCTAAATGAGCTTACAAGGAAAAAGCCATGTATTTTTGCTGAAACTATGCATGGCCATCACATGTCTGTTTATCATAGAAAGAATGTAGCCAGCTACATTTCCTAATGTTTTTCTTAAAGTTAATCTTGCATTTTACTGGAGAAAAGTAGGCTGGCTACACCTAGAAAAGTACCGGAGAAAAGTAGCTAAACATCAGTGCTGTCTGCTGATAGAATGTCAGTGAATTCTCATCTGATTGGAGAAGTGCAACTGAAGCACAAAATTAGTCTGATGCCGAGCAGAAATTCCAATAAGAAGCATTTTAGATCTGCATTTACAAAACGCAGCAAGATATTTCTTATGCATTGTATATTTTTTTTCCTGCGTGAAAAACAAATAATTCTGCATTAACACGACCCCTAAGTTTAACTTGCTAGTTATCTAAGTAAGTGGCTGAATTAATAAGGTGACAGGGCATCATATTATGTTGGCTTTCTGCTGTGTTGGAGAAGTCAGAGCCCTTTGGATGAGTTATCTGTACAGCTGCCACTGCTATTTTTTGATTTCCTTGCATTTTTCCTCCTCTCCATTCTCGGCCCGTCTGCTCCTACCCATCTTCTCGAGCAGTGCAGGCAGGCCTGTTACCCTAGCAACTCCAGACTCCTCACAGACACAGTGTGTATGCTACTTCAGAGCTAGTACTGTACTGTCTCTCGTTCACATTCGCTTGTAAATGTCCAAACTCACCAAAAATGACATTCGGTAGCTCCGACCTATATGTATAACTTTATGAGCTGGACTGCCTGTCTTTGCGTTATTATATATATTTTTTTGCGCTCGTTAGCATATTTAGCTAGCAGCCTCCATGGAAATCCGCTAATATTTATGCTCATTTTGTTAGAATTCTGGTAATAGACACCCAATGGGCTTTTTTTCTCTGGTTTTTGGGTGCCCCCTTGTGTACTAAGCCAGTAATACCATAAATCCTGGGATGAGAGAAGGACAGTATGACGATATGACAATCTGATACCGCCCAACCCTAGCAGGAATGGCCAAATGCAGGAAAGCCCCAAATTGCGGGCCACAATTGCACCCTTCTCAGTTGAAACTGCCTGTCAGAGAGGAAGAAGTGATCTCTCATCTTTGTTGTTGTGAGTGGCAGGGGGGAGCTTGGTGTGTGTGTGTAAATGGTAAGTTGCACACAGCATAGAAGGAGCGAAGGAGATGAGTGGACATAAATGCTCACAAATTTTAAAAAAATATGATGATTGTGATACAGGCATTTGGAATATCGTGCTAAAACATACATTCAAATTCATTGAATTCATTCTATATATCGCCTAGCCCTAAAGTGCTTATATTTTCAAAATGACTAGGCTACAGTACTGTTGAAGCTTTCCCTCCTTGAATTATATTTTAGAAATTTGCATCAACTGACTCTGCAAACAAAGATAACAGCAGCCATACAGCACTATCTTAGCAGTGACATACTGAGGCAGGTCTATACTCAGCATGATGCCAGCTCTGTCCCTCCAAACTCTGCCAAATGTCAGCATGCGCATCAAGTCTACCCTTACGGTGCCCATGTTAGGACACCCTCACTGTCTGAGGGTCATGTCTAAATTTAGCATTTTAGCTAACCCTAACCCTTTTCTTAACCTTAACCTAATTCTCCTAACCTGTTACGTTAATTTTCCTAACCTGCTGCGTAAGTTTTCCTAAACCTGCTACGAAATGTCAATTTTGACAAAAGCTTTATCCCTTCTAGACAAAACCCTGTCTGAGTCCTCGCTAGATCTTCAACCAATCTCCTCTATCTCTTTCCTAACGTGTCCATAATATCTCTATGCTGCTGCTGCTGCTGTTGCAGTCTTGCCTCAAAGGTTTAATAAACAGTGCTTATGAGAAGAAACGCTGTGCAGTCAGGAGGTAAGAAGCACCTGGAGGTTGGTCTGTTTAATGCAAAGAGGTGCGCTAAGACAATACGCGCTAAGCTTGCCAAGTGTAATTCCAGGCAGAGAGGGGTCTGAAACGTGACAGTTGTAAGCAGTGCAGCATCTGATGGCCAATTGCTCACACTTTTAATTTCAACACGGGCTCTTGGTGGAATCATGGCTTGATTGCACAGCGTAATGAAAAGGTGCAGGCCTTCTAATTCGTGTCACGGTCTCATAAACAAATGGCAAAAAAAAAGTGAATCTAATGGAAATGACGGTCAATGGAATTGGTAAATTAAGAGATGTATTTTTCCTAAGTATTGAAATGAATACAAAGTCTAAACAGAGTAATACTAATACGTTGAATATGAGTGTGTGTGTATGTGTCTGAAGGTCCACAATTTTTCAGGGTCCTTCGAGACAGTTATTTTGTGTGTGCTCATGTACAGTGTGTGTGTGTGTGTGTGTGTGTGTGTGTGTGTGTGTGTGTGTGTGTGTGTGTGTGTGTGTCTCAGTATGTGTGCACCTGCTTTAAGTGTGTCAGTCACCAGCAAGGACAGGCCATCCCACAGTGAGAACTTGAAAGATGGAGAGGGATGGAGAATGTCCCTGAAAATCCTCAGCTAAAAGCCATAATCACATTAGCGTGCTGCTTGCTGCTTGCTGCTGTGCTATCTAGGCTGGCCAAGAAACCCAGGAAGGAAGCACACACTGGCTGCATCAGCATCACTACCACTCACTGTGACTGTCCCTCTCACTGCATGGGGGAGGGGAGACATTAGTCATTGTGTCCAATGTACTGTATAACCAAGGCCTAGGAAATGTCACCAGCGGTAGGTGTTTGTTAAAGGGCAACTGAATGCAACATTTCTCTGGTTGAAAATGTGACATCGATATTTGTCAGAAACACAAAAAAGTGTAAGTAGAATCATTTTGGTCATAAAGTCCAAAACAGAGTTTTGTGAGATTTGTGTAACTGAGGTCGTCAGAACTTACATGAGGGTTGGGTTTGGATTACAATCATGCCCACTTGCCCACAAACACGGGATTGTAACGCCTAGGGAGAATTGTCATGCATGGAAAAATAGCTGCGCTGATTGCGCTCTAGCCAATCATGGCAGCAGAACATCCAGACAGTGAGACAGACCTGCACATTACGCAGTGCCTATATCCTATATCCTTATTTATCCTATAATAATTCTGACTATTTTGAGGAAGTGGTAGTGGCTATGTTGTTGCTACCGTGACTCAAGAGGGACAAACAACAGTAACTGCCAGTGAACATAACACACCCACATCGAACCACACCCCCAAGACTGAAATCTTGTTTTTCTTAATGACCAGCAGAAAATCAGATGCAGAATTGGTGAGTTAAGCCGCTCTTTAAGGTTATTTCTATGAAACAACCTTGGATATACTGTAACCTATACCATGCTTTGTGCACGTCCCACACTGCACAGTAGGCTATAATGTTACTGTGCGTCCTCAGTTGTTCTTTCTTAGTGCACTGCACTGTACGCTAGGCTTTATTTAGTTTAATTTAATTCAGTACCTGGGCTCGGCTCAAAGGCAGGTGGGACACATGCTAGAGCACACACACACAGACGTACGTAGACACACACACACACACACACACACACACACACACACACACACACACGATGTATGCATAAGCTGGCACCTGAAAACAACACGGCGAAGGTTACACACCAGAGGGCCGCTATTCCCTATTCCCCACTCAATTCCCATTTTTACAGCTCAATTGGCACCTTGATTCTAAAACCTGTATCACCCTGCCTTTACCCTCCCTCACTGCACACGGTGTTAACCAGGTCAACATACACAGCCCACACTTACTCACAGTCACACTCACCCACAGCCATGTGTATAAGTACACACAGATACACACAGAAACGGAGTCAGTTATCGACACAAGGGAAACACACACAGTCAGTCATCCACAGCTCAAACAAACATAAACCTGTGCACACACTGCCCTTACACTCACTCATGCATGCACACCATCGCAACCCTTGTCACCTCTGTCAGTCATGCAGTGACTATGCGTGCAGTGCATAAAGGCTGCCGCTTTGACCTTGTTAGGGGATGAAGGGCATCACATCGGAGATGAGGAGCTAAAGGGGTGTGTGTGAGTGTCTGTGGTGTCTCACCACTGGACAGTTGGATGTGCAAAGTCAGGGTCTTGTCAATTCAAATATGATGAGGGGGGGGACGGGGACGGGGACGGGGGGGACGGGGACGGGGGGACGTAGGACAGATGACGACAGAGAGTGAAAACAGCTGCTAGACTGCACACGCCCGCCACCCTTCAACATTAATGACACAGAGAGAGAGAGAGAGACAGAGAGAAAGAGAGAGAGAGATGCAGCAGTACAGGTAGAGAGAGAGATCGAGAGATTGAGAGATCGTGAGAGAGAGAGAGAGAGAGAGAGAGAGAGAGAGAGAGAGAGAGAGAGAGAGAGAGAGAGAGAGAGAGAGAGAGAGAGAGAGAGAGAGAGAGAGAGAGAGAGAGAGAGTAAGAAAGAGAATCAGCAGTACAGGTAGAGAGAGAGACAGAGAGAGCGAGAGAGTGAGATAGTGAGTGAGAGAGGAAGACACAGGGAGCTAGGGAGAAGAGCTAGAGAAGTGGAGGTAAGGGAGAGGAAAAGAGCCAGCATACAGAACTGTACTCTATGAACTGAGAGTAAACAGACAAACAACCTTCTGGCATTGTGTTGGAAGATGAATTGTAGTAGTTTTTCTCCCTCTCATGTGCAGGATTGCAAGATTCCTCCATGGTGCATGAGAGTGCCAGTGTGTCTGCATATTGAATTTCGCCCAGCACCACGTCTACTACAGATAGGGACGATCCCGGCTGTCTCTCGTCCTTGATGTGACCCAGTTTTTTGGCATCCGATCAGCACCACACACACACGGACGCACACACAGAAGCACAGATGCACGCACAGACGCACACGCACGCTCACACACACACACACGTACACCCATCTCCCTGTCCAAGTATCCATATTCCACAGCATAGGTCCTCATCAGGACTAAACACAGCCTGAGGACCAGACTTAATATTCCCTTTCCCTAGTAAAATATGTTTCACCTGTTAGACAACACAGAATATAGAGGGGAATATACACAACCTAAGCTAAACCATGGGGCAGTCTTTATGAATACCTTATACATTTGCTTTATACCTTTATTTTCTACCCTGTTTCATTCTCCCTAGATAATAATAGATACCATTTTTGCAATAGACTACAGCAAACACTTGAACATTAAACACTCAACCTGGCCCATAGTCCTCCATGTCCATCCAAAGACACTCTGTGCTTTCTTCCTACGCACTCCTCCTGCTTTGTGTGTCATCTCTGAAAACGCTCCAGGGCCTTTTTCCACAGGCCCCACGAGACATTAATTTCATGATTTGTATTCTGTTGACTTTTACATGCACCCCTTTGTAATTGGACTTGCTGCTGGAGCTAACTTATGAACCATCGTCCGATTGAAGCGCCAGTCAGTGCACTAGCCTGTGGAGAGTCTGTGTAGTCTACATCTATTTCCTGTTGCCCTTGACGATCAAATTAAAACATTGGGAGAAAGACAACTTTTAAAAGCATGGGGCGTCAAGGAGGATAACAGGCAAAGGAATGAATAATGAATTGCACAACAATAATCAGTTTAACAGAAGCTCGGTTTGAAAGGGAGGGACAAATTGAAAGGGAGAAGGAGTGAGGCAAAGAGCGAGAGATGGAACGCAAAAAAATAAAGAGCTAGTCACTCCGAGCGAGCAGTGTCTCCGGCGAGGGTTTGTCCACAAAGGGAAATGTCAAGAGAGAGCAACAGTGGTAGAATAGATAGAGAAGACGGAAATTGAGTTTCCTATCTGAGAGAGAGCGATTGAGCAAATGAAGGTAGGGAGGGAGGACCGAATAGGAAAGAGGGAGGAGAGAAGAGATAGAGAAAAGGCACACCCGCATAATTAACAGTGGTATGCTGCAGCCAATTAAATATTTACAGAGGCACTTCTCTCCGACACCTTGATGATGAAGAGAGGCAGCCCAAGGATTATCAGATGGTTGGAGCCTGGGGCGGGAGAGGATTAAACATTAACTGCCAGATAGATCCCTTTTCTTCCCCGTCTGATCCCATTAACTCTGGCTGGCCCAGCTCTTTCCTCAGCAACTGTTTTTCTCCTCCCCAACCCTAACGCCCCTGACAGCCAGGCTCCTAGCTACCTCCAAAAGACCCAGCCCGCCCCCCGACTTTCCTCGCCACCTCTCACGTGCCTGACAGCCAATCTCGCCAGCCTCCTACTTGCTCCACCACTCCTCCACCACCTGTCAGCCCCAGCATGGCGAGAGCAGCAGCTAAGAGTGATGGGCAGCAGACGAGCACCACCTGGACACCTCTCACATGGCAGAACAAGATGGATACAGGTAGCCTGCTCTCCCGAATGACTAGGTTGAAATGGATGTGGGCAGGATTTTAGCTGACAGGGAAATCTATGAAACAGCAGGGAAGTTGTAGTGAATGGATTGTTTTGAATTTGTGCTGCATCATGTTTCCGCCAAGGTGTTTCTTTAATCTGAAGGCTGAATCATTTAGTAGAACCATTATGATATATAGTCATGTATGAATGAATAAATGTATGAACATGTATGAATCATCAGATGTGAGGAAGAAATTGTTTTCAAGCTCATTCTTAGTGCCTTTGTCTCTTAAAATGTCAGTGGTCATTTCGGTTAAAGATTCTGAAGGTCAGAGAAAGTGTTCATCGACAATATGTTACAGCAACTGCCAGAATATCCTAAGAGACCCACCATCAAAACCGTCAGCTTGATTTTACTGTTAGATCACACACATAGTGATATTCTGGCCTCAGCCAAAAGAGTTGACATCTGCCCCTTTCTACTGTACATGTGCTGCATCCACACTTCTTCATCCACTCCCCCACCCTTCCCTCCTTCCATCCCTCCCTCCCCCTCCATCCCTCTCTCCCTCTCTCTAATCCCTCCCCACACAACAGTCAATAGAGCACCGCAGAGAGCACACAGCCATACAGCACTCAATCTGCAGAGTTCTACTACTTCAATAGGCGGCCACAGATCTTTACCATTGAATCCTCCGGAGCTGCGGAGGAGAAAAGCCAAGTGTTAACTCCTGGGACGACGCTTCCCGAACGGTATTTTACCCCATTTTCCTTGGACTGGAGCCTAAACCCCTTAGCACATTGAAATCAATAGGGTAGTTAAACTGTTATTTCCCTCCCCCAGACAACCACACACCCACCATGCACCAACCCCATACAATACCAAGTGGAGTACTGTAAATATATCCTTAGCACAGGTAATTTGACAGATTTGTGAGTGAAGTGCTGCCATAACGTAAAGGCCTAAAATAGTCCTTCTCACTGACAAAAGATGTCTGTCTGTAATGCCTGTTGTCTCTCTTGACAAGTTAGGAAAACAAAACTTTCCACCTGTAGGATTACAGTATGTCTGGAATATCATTATAGAAATACGGGCTGTGTAGACACATTGTTATCTTCCTATCTGAAAAATCGATGTATTTCAACCTTATCCTTTGGCGTTGAGGCTGTAAATACATTATGTCGCCCTAGGCAAAACATAAGTGCTGGCCGCCAATGTATGTCTGATCTTACAGATTCACTTGCACCAATTTATGTACAGAGCTGAGTACTTCACATTCTCAAGCTCTTCTCAACACTTCAAACACATGCCACATGTTACTTACTACTTACACATGTTACATGCCACATGTTACTGCATTAATTAAAACGACAAATCTACACTGATTACAAATACATAAAAGAGAGTGGTAGCTTGAGAGTGGGAAATTAACAGTGTTGATAATCCAATTCCCTGAAAAAAGCAATTAAGCACATTGAGCGATTGACAACATCTAACATCTGTTCAATAGATGTGAAAAGTGTTTTAAGAAATGGCCTGAAATGTTGCTTGTTTTCAGAAATGTTGCCTGTGGCCAGAAATGTTATCTATGGTCAGAATTATTGTCTGTGACCTAAATTGTTTTCTGTGGTCAGAATTGTTGTCTGTGGTCAGAATTATTGTTGTCTGTGATCAGAATTGTTTTCTGTGACCAGAATTGTTGTCTGTGATCAGTGTTGTTGTCTGTGGTCAGAATTGTTGTCTGTGACCAGAATTGTTGTCTGTGACCAGCATTGTTGTCTGTGACCAGAATAGATACATGATGTGTTTTAATAGTATGCTGCTGCATTGGACCAAAGCCCTACATCTCTCTCAGTCTATCTTTCTAGCAATAGCATCTGCAGAATAGTAGCTGCTATGGAATTAAGAGTTGAGTGAGCCAAGTTTCACAGTAGACGGATTATGAAATATACACATACACACTGGTTTCCAGCAATCAACATGGCATAGATAAAGTGCTGAAAATGCATTAGCAAATTAAATTTTGAACAAAATCTGAATTCAATTTAGTGCCTGGCTAAAATATCTCATTTGGCTTTTGTTTAGTTTTTGCATGCATGAGCCTCATAGCAGTTCACAACAGACTAAGCGTATTCATTTTGCTCCCTGTTCATTTTCTGCTCGATAATGACATATTTCGTCTTGAATATGCAAATATTTGAGATATGCTCAAATGTATAATAAAGCCAGTTAATTGTGATGACTGGAATGAAGGAAATTAGCCAATTAGAAGTTACTTTCAAGCTGCAACACTAATGAAGAACAGAAAACATGTTACCATGACGTTTCCTTTGTCTTAACATCTACATAACAATAGCAGGAAACCACAGCATTTATCAGAGTAACTAGAAATATCATAACATCTTAAACCACCATCCCTATGCGCTAACTCTGTGTACTGTAGAAGCTCCAAAAAGCTCTCAAACCAACAACTGGCTTCAGGCCCAACCGCCTGCAGTGCTGGGGCAAGTGAGTATGTGTGCATGTGTGCAGGGGTGCAACTTTGGTTTTAGAAGTGTGTGTACATAACCTGGCGGGGGGTCTGGGTGAGGATTTTTTTGGCCATCTAAAACTAATTTACTGCATTTCTACACAATCCAATATGTTGTGTCTATTTAGAACAACAAAAGTAAGCAAAAACGCCCACAGTTATCAAGCTAGGTAAGATATCATTATTAAATATATTTAAGTGATAGATAAGACTGAACTAGATCAAAGGTACTTAATAATCAATATTGTGTTGCACCTTTAAACAATAGCCTAACAAATGAACAACTCTTAAAAAAATACAAAGACTTTTGATTGTCTTTATTAAGACATCCTGATGAGTATTTCTGTCTGTAATGAAGCCCTTTTTCGGGGAAAAACTAATTCTGATTGGCTGGGCCTGGGTCCCCAGTGAGAGGGCCTAGCTCACAAGTGGGTGGGCCTATGCCCTCCCAGGCCCACGCATGGCTGCGCCCCTGCCCAGTCATGTGTAATCCATAGATTAGGGCCTAATGAATTTATTTAAATTGACTTATTTCCTTTTATGAACTGTAACTCAGCAAAATCTTTGAAATTGTTGCATATTGCATTTATATTTTTGTTCAGTATAATTCATATCACAGGCCTAATAGTCCTGTAGAGCTATTTTTACTTGCACACAATATAGCTGGATCACCCTGTCCTGTCCCTAGGGGTCCACTGCCCTGCAGCGTCCCAACACAACACACCCCACTCAGCTTTAGGATCTTAGTGAAACATTCATTATTGGTTTCAGGTGTGTTAGGTCAAGGCCAGAGTTACAACCCACAGGACGGCAGACCCCAAGGGCCAGGACTGAGCAGCCCAGCAGCTAGGGATTGCCTAAATAGGTATCTCCCCTGACGTGGACATGTTTTCAATACATACTCCTTTTGTCGTGCTGTATTCCATATAAGGCATCCACACCTTATGAAAGTTGCACACTATACCCTTAATCTTGTAATAAATAAAATGTAGTGATACATAACTTGACATTTCTGCCATCCATTGTGACATTGTGGGAGGATAACCAACCTTCCAATTAATGGCAATGCATATCTTAGCTGCTTTAAATGCTTGGTTACACAGTTTCTTCTGATAACAGTCTCCAGTATCAACATTTCCAAGCAAACAAAGACAGGGAGAATCTGTAGACATGCTGAGATAAAATATCATATTCTTTGCCAGAATTCAGCCAGACCATAATAATTCCTCCAGCAGAGGAATTACATTTCTGTTTCACTGGCATATAGTATGTTCTATGGATGGTCTTAAACTGCAGTAATTTATGTCTGAGATTATATGAACATGACTGGGCATTCAAACATATCTGTATCTATTCATCATCATCAATAGCTTCTACCATGTCTTCCTCAAAGTTTTGTTTGACATTTTTTGTGTCATCGGGAAAAGCCTATATCAACCCTTAATACAGTTTGGAAATACACTTTGGAGGTTTGTCAGACTGCCTTAAAATAGTTTCAATCTTTGAAGCATCTGTCTTGTCCAGTTTTTGCTGCACGGAGAGTTATATCTGCAAAAATTCACCTCAGCTCCATCACAGACTGATCTTCACTGACTGACTGACCCTGGTGAGACCCCTGTCAACATCTGATCCTCCTAAGATGATGCATGACAAAGAATAACCTTAGTGTACATTTATACATTATATTATCCAAGAATAGAATCAATGGTTCAATAATTGAAATGACCATTATTCCCAGATTCCAGACTGTAGCTTTAAGCTTAAGCTGCTGTCCTGTAGCTACTGTAGGTCTACCCATCAACTCAAGATGGAACGTTGTATCATTCACTGATATTGTTAATATACTGCAAAATTCTCCTGAGCTCCGTAGACTGGTCTTCCCTGGCTGTCTGATCCTGCTGGGACACCTGTCACCATCTGATCCTGCTAAGACATGATGAGCATAATGTTGTGTCCTGACTGTGCACCATGACAGTGAAGCCTGTAGAGCTGTTTATTACTGTGTTTGTTTGAAAAGTAGGGAATTAGCTAGGGAAACTGACAGATCAATAATGTTACATTGCTATACTGACCAATAAAAACTCACATTGCACTGAAAAAATGTCAGAACATCGCTTGAGTCAGGTCTAGTGTGATTGAGGCAAAGATAATAGCTAACGTTAGCCAACTTTTGGCCAGCTCTCTTTCTAACGGTACATCAACTGGCGAAAGCTAGCCAAGTTCATTTACTTCTGTTGAAACGGGACAAAACAAAGGCTACAAAACATTTCCGTACAAACAACAGCTGTTAGATAGTGATGTGAGGTGGTTATTATTACTATCTGACAGATAACTAGAGAGCTGAGCTGGCTGTGGTAAGTTAGCTACTAGCTAGTTAATTCATTCACCTCAGTCGAGAAGGGATGAAACATTAGCTAACGTTACATGTCAGTTACACTAGCTAATAGCTCAGCACTGGGAATAAACACTAGTTTAGTTGTTTTCTGTTAAGTTAAACAGCAGTTACCTTGCCAGCTAAATCAGTCAACTAAAGAGTAGCCAGTTTCTGCTCTGCTTGCTTTTACAACTCGTAAAAAGAGCGCAACAAACTGACAGCAGCTGCCTCTGTTCAACTCTCCTGTGCTGGTGCTTTGCCTTACACACAGCCTGTCACCCCGCTCTGTGTTGTCCTTGTGGTTCTAAATTCAGAGGCTAACAACTCCAAATAGCCTACCCGACCGTTCTGAGGCGTCTGCTTGGTCCTAAAGCACCCCGTTGCACTTTTTGTATCACATTGCAATGACAAAACTGGGGGGGGGGCATGATCCCCGTCACCCCAACTCCCCCTCCCCCGTCCGTCTGTCCGTCCCCCCGTCCCCAGTGAAAGTTGCACCCCTGCATGTGTGTGTGCATGTGTGTATGGGTTGAGGTGTTCTCAGAGCAGCAGGTTGCACAGCCAGGAGCTGCAGAGTCATGCTCCTTCGTGAGAATTGAGAAGAGGAGGAGGGGAAGGAGGGAGAAAGGGTGGAGAGGTGAGGTAGAGGAAGGGAACAAAGGGGGATTGCCGGAGAACGGGGCAAGAGCCCAGGAGTCAGTACTGTCAAGATCATTCACGGCATCAGCACCACTTGCGCTAGGAACAAAACAGAATTACCTCGGGGAGCAGATATCAGCTAATCAGCTTAGGAAGGAGCCCCCGGAGAAGACAGAGGGAGGAGGGCGGGAGAGGGGGGGCATGGTGCACTGCACTGGCAGGCTGGCATATATCGGGGATGTGTGTGTGTGTGTGCGTGCGCATACGTGACTTGGATTAATCTGTACTGTGCACGCAGATCTCCTTACACTTTCATGCTTAATCACAACATTTCTGCCATTGCTATGCTACCACTGCCGGTCTGCTAGCCTCTCTGGCAGTGCTTTTGTGTTAGCAATGTTTGGCCAGAGCAGGGTGCTTTGGAGAGCCTGTATGGCACACACCACAAACTCTTGTGTGGTGGGCTGTGGCAGGGGAGACTACTCAGCTCTGGCTTTCTTACAGTGCTCTCTTGACCTCATCGCTCCTCGCTCTGACGTACCTTCCTTCCCTATTACCGTCTCAATTGTCTAAACATTACACAATTATACAGTGTCAATACTAGGATAGCCTTAGTCTCAGCAGGACTTCCTAATGTGGACCCCATACAGGTACACCCCCTTCTTTCCATGTGGAAGCAACAAACGCTAAGGATCTCTCTCTCTTTCTCTCAACACAGCAGAAGGAAACAGAGTTCCCTCATTGTGTGGCTGGGATGAAACCCGGGCTCGTTTGGCGTCGCAGCAAGCTGCTAGCTCGCTTACACAAAAGCCTCATTCCCTCGACAACCGCATTAGCAAACCGCTTGCAAGCTCGCATTTTGCCGCCGAACACACACAGACACACACACACACACTCTTCATCTCGCTGAGAAAAGAGGCCCTCGGAGTGAAACAAACCCTCTCATAAAAACAGACGCCACCAGCTTCTATGATTACGTATTTGGGTATTTCTTCTGAGAAGGAGGCAAGCAAGGAGCACTAGAAAGCAATCGATAGAGAGCCATTTAATATTTACACTTTTCACAGAGCCAGGCTGAGAGCGTGAGAGGGTCTTGTGCTGGGAGAAATAGCCAAGGACTATTACTAACCTCTGTCTTTTTTGACCAAAGGTATATTAATGTCTCATTGTCTGGCTGAAGAGGGAACGAGTAAGTACGGTGACAGTGTTAGGACAGCCTCGGTGTCAACAGGACTTGAGACTGAGGCTGTCCTTATATAGACACCGCAACATTGTGGATTGTCACCTGAGGGAGGGTGAAACATTCCATTGATGGATTTGCCACAGATGATGCTAGATAAAGCTGTTATATTTAATATAAGGGGGCTAAGGGGGTTTCAGCAACCTAGCCGAGGCAATGAAATATGTAATAAGTAATAAAATATAGTATTAACTAATTTGTCTTTCATTTATCTTTGGAAAGTGTCCTAATAATATTCATATTATGATGATCTTTCTTAAATCGGTTATATATATATATATATATATATATATATATATATATATATTAACATACGTAAAAATGTATGCACGCATGACTGTAAGTTGCTTTGGATAAAAGCGTCTGCTAAATGGCATATTATTATTATTGTTATTATTAATCTCTTTGGTGAATGTTAAAATCGCAAACAAATCCAAGCCACCAGATGTTATTAGCGGGTTGTCTATCTCCTCCGAGTTGTTTGGTTTGGATTAATGCCTTGTCGCGGTATACGGCTCAAAAAAATTATCTCTGGCTCTCTGTTCCCTATAGTACAGTGCCTTCAGAAAGTATTCACACCACTTGTCTTTTCCCACATTTTGTTGTGTTACAGCCTGAATTTAAAATTGATTATATTTAGATTTTGCATCACTGGCCTACATACAATACCCCATTATGTAAAAAAATGTTTTATTACAAATGAAAAAGCTGAAATGACTTGAGTCAATAAGTATTCAACCCCTTTGTTATGGCAAGCCTAAATAAGTTCAGGAGTAAAAGTTTGCTTAACAAGTCACATAATAAGTTGCATGGACTGCAATAATAGTGCTTAACATGATTTTTGAATGACTATCACATCTCTGTACTCCACACATACAATTATCTGTTAGGTCCCTCA
The DNA here is from genome assembly GCF_020615455.1 of Coregonus clupeaformis. NCBI lineage: Eukaryota > Metazoa > Chordata > Actinopteri > Salmoniformes > Salmonidae > Coregonus > Coregonus clupeaformis. Next base: position 75,417 of record NW_025534181.1, on the reverse strand, counting down.
GTTGAGCAGTGAATTTCAAACACAGATTCAACCACAAAGACCAGGAATGTTTTCCAATGCTTTGCAAAGAAGGGCACCTATTGGTAGATGGGTAAAAATAAAAGCAGACATTGAATTTCCCTTTGAGCATGGTGAAGTTATTAATTACACTTTGGATGGTGTATCAATACACCCAGTCACTACAAAGATACAGGCTTCCCTCCTAACTCAGTTGCCGGAGAGGAAGGAAACCACTCAGGGATTTCACCATGAGGCCAATGGTGACTTTAAAACAGTTACAGAGTTTAAAGGCTGTGATAGGAGAAAACTGAGGCTGGATCAACAACATTGTATTTACTCCACAATACTAACCTAAATGACAGAGTTAAAAGAAGAAAGCCTATACAGAATATAAATATTCCAAAACATGCATGCTCT